>NW_020450041.1:935606-952777 GCF_003343035.1 Apteryx rowi
CCCCAGAATCAAGATTAAGGAGTCCCTCTGGATCCAGGACTCCTCACCCCCAAGCGGTCCCCCCCAGAGAGTGCAGGACTTGAAGGGGGAAATGGGAAGGAGCAACAACTACTGAAACAGCACCAGGTAAGGGGGGAGATGGGAGCTGCAGCTTGGATCCTGGCCCAAATGCCAAAAGCAAATGGCAGGAGAAGATGAGGTGTACTACATAGGTGCTGTATCACCCCAAGCAGGAGCCAACATCTTGCATCAAGAGGGGCTGAAGGAGGTTGCACTTAAAAAGCTGCTGGGCTATTTCAGCCTGTGCAGTGAGACAAACCCTTGGGCCCAGCCAACTGCTTCCAGGCAAGTCAGCTGGGAGGATGAGGTTGTCTCATTGGGAGCAGGTGCTTGGAGAAGGGCTCAGAGATGCTCCTGCCAGCAAGAGAAGAGAACCTGGTTTCTCCCGATTCAGAGCTGGGAACTTTCTGGGTGCTGCTTGGTAGCTCTCCTGCCCAAGGCTAATCCTATGTGCCTTGCCAGTTGACTGGAAACAGAGTGGTAGAGGCTGCTGCAGCTGGAGAGCCACCCTCAGCATCAAGAGGCAACTGATGTCTTCTGAAGCTTTGCCCGTAAATTATAGATTTTAAGCAGTGTTTAAAATATTCAGCTTTCCACTTAAAAAAGAATACTCACATGTACCAGGAATGGGAAAAGGGGGGGCTGCATTCCCACTTGGAAGAGGGGGAAGGGAAGCAGACAGGAGAGAAAGGTATTTCCTCAGCTAATGAGCCACCATCCCTCCCAGTGGATGTGCAAACCAACATGTGAGCATCCTGCACTGCAGCTTTGCTTCCCTTTCCCTCTGGCACACAACCCAGGCCCAGCAAAGATCTGCACAAGCAACAGCCTCTGCTTTTTTCTGCCCCACATCCCTGTGTGCGGGTCATTCCACAGGCTTCCCTTCAAGCCTGCAGGGCAGCACTGTGTTTGCAAAGTCAGAGCAGAGATGGCTCCCATGCTCTGAGGGCAAGAAGGAAGTAGGAAAACATCCCCCTCCACATACACCTTACTTAAAATCACAACCATTGCTTTGATTAAAAACTCAGCTTTTCAGCTGACACAGCCAAGGGGCAAGTCTGTAAAAACCAAAATGTGGAGAGCAGTAGCTGAGATATTTCTCACCAATGAAAAATGCTGCTCTTCACCTCTGTCCTGGGTGCATCCCAAACTGGCCAGTCACCAGAGCCTAAATTGCCGCTTCATGGTGAAGGGGCAGGGCCCTGCTGCAATACAAGGCAATTTCTCCTCTAGGTTGCAGCACTTCCCCAGCCTAAGGCAAGCTCTCACCATCTTCTAGGCTGGATTTCACATAGAAGGGACCACATGTGCTATTAGTGAAGAGACACAGCCTTAGAGGTGACAGGCTAAAGGCATAGCCCAGCTTYCCCTGCCCCAGGARGCCTGCTCAGTGCCTAGCTGCATTTTGCAGCTGCAACCCTGGTTGCAGCAATGCAACTGTAGACAGATTTGTAAGAAACCACAGATGTTCTTCTGGAGGAACTCATGCACACCAAAGGACTGCTGCTATATATGTGTGTCACTTGGCTCCTTGCTGAAAAGGATCAGACAAGTTCCCAGAAAGATTAAAAAGCTTTTTTGATTGTGTACTCAGAGCTTGCTATTTACTCAGGTCTCCACCAAGAAAACTGAAGTGGCTGGAAGGAAGTGAGGTTGTAGTTACAGCCAGGGTACCTAAAAATGCCATCACCTGTGTCCACATTGCAGCAGCACCAGAGGAGGGCCTGACCCACAGACTCACCCTTGCAGTACCAGGTGCTGCAGAGACCTTTAAGAAAACCTGCCCAGCTGATATCTGTGCAAGAAGGGCAACTGTGCAGGGTCTGGACCTTACACAAAGACAGTTCCTCTACAACAGAAAGAGCGCAGCCCAGGGAGAGACAGAGACCCTGCAAAGGGCTGCAGCTCCAACTCCTAGCTACCCCACATTCTCCTGTAAATTTATGAGGGTCACTCCCAGCCAGCAACCAGCTCTCCCATGCCTCAGGTTGGTAGCCTGTGGGATCTGCCTGTGACCTGATCCTGGCTGGCTGCCAGGACTGACAGCCCAAGGGCACTCTGCCTTTCCTTCCTGCACCCAGGTGATGCCCCCAGCCCTGCCCTGCCCTCCTCCTGGCACCTCAGGTGTGTGCACATGCCCAGGCTCCTGAGACTTCTTTAAGCAAAGATCCCTCYTCCCAAAGGACTTGCCCAGGCCCACCCCAGCAGGCAGGTAACCTGGGGCATGTCCTGGGGCTGATCCTACCACAGGATCATGAACTGTCTGCCTGGGAAACCAGGCCAGGGGTTGCCCGAGATGCTCCCAGTTCTAGCAAATGGCACCTGGGTGTTTCTCTCAGCAGGCTCAGAGACCACACAGCTAAACCTGTCTGGCCTGCAGCTTAAGCAAGCTTCAGGCTGGTTTCTCCTCATTCCTTGACTGGAAAGGGCTCTCCTCCATGGCTGGAGAGCTGTACTCAGCCTGGCCTCCTCTGCAGCAAGCCCTTTCAGGTCCTAGCATCTTGCTCTGACAGAAAACAACTGAATAAAGCTTTCCAGGCCTTGCCTGGACCTCTGCAGCATGGGAACTGCAGAAGGAGGGTCCCTTGAGCTCAGATTCTTCCAGCCCCTGGGGGTCTGAATTTAGTTCCCCATTACCTGTCCCCCAGCCAAACAACATAGGCCCCCAGGCAGCCAGCTAAAGTCCCCTTGCCAGCGAGGGGCAAAGAGGTGTGACTGGCTGCAGTCTTATGGCTGGGACCAGGGGCATCCTGGCTGGCCCATTTTCCCCAGTAACCAGCCTCAGTCCCCCAACAGTGAGTCAGGACTCCTAGGTTCCCTGCAAGGGACTAAAAATTCACCATTAAGGCCAAGAAGGGACTGAAGCTGAACGAAGATCTGCTAAACACTTTCAGAAACCTGGAGAAAGGCACAGAAAAGAAAAAACACAGAAGACCAAAGACTCAACAAGCACCTGAACAGTTTCATTAGACTCAACCCCTTGCAGCAGTGTCTGTCTTCAGGTGCACACAGCATCTAGGATCAGGCCAGCACTACTTCATATTACCACTACACTTGATCCCCTGGTGTAACACCTGACCTCATCAGCTGAGGATAGGGTCCATTTAGCCCCTCAGCACTGCCTACCTCCCCACAGCACAGAAATATTTARCCATCTCTGGCAAAGCCTGAACCCAGCTCCCCTCTGTGACCCTAGCAAGGGTGTAATGCTTGCTATCCTTCTCAAGAGGGACCCACCATTCTGGCAAGCCCTGCACTATTACTAATAAATTAGCCCTGGACTCCACTTGCATGGATAAATATAGCATCAACCACCCTGCCAAGCTGTTTGTCTCTTGGTTAACACATTTATCCAAGCTGCTCTATTTGTCTTTCCTCCACAGCCTCATTCTTCTGGATTCATTTTGTCAAACAAATTGCACAAGCTGGACTGCCCATTTACCCAGTGCTGTTTGATTACAGGGGTTATTTATGAAACAGCAAGACATATAGCATTAAGCTTCTTAATAATAATAATGAGAAGGGAAGGGGAAAAAGCACTAGAAGAGAGGAGGGGGAAAACATTGTTATTACAGACAAAAGCTCCTGCCATGGGTGATGAATTCCAGACACTTTTTCAAGTTGCTCTTGTGCTGCTGGCAAGATGAATGACACAGGCATCAGCACACAGCCTTGCTGCAGGATCGTGGCCACAGGCTGCCAGGAGAGAGGGAAATGCAGGCATGCACACATGCAGCCACACTGGCTGAGGCTGTGGAGGGGGAACCAGCCAGCAGCCACCAGTCAGTTYGCTTCCCAAAGGGCTCACCCTGCTTGCAGGGATCTCTGGGTCCCTCAGCCCTCTGTGCTTCCTGACTTCTGTCCTGCAGAAAGACTTTGTAGTGGCAGCAAGATACAAGACGATTCCTCAAAAACTGCTTCTTTGGGTTCCTACTGCCAAGTCCCAGCTCTCAGGCCATGCAGCCAGTCAGCCTGGAGGTGTGGGCCCCAGCACAGGCTGAACTGTGCCACCCCAAGCCTACTGTATCAGTGTACCCAAGTTCACATGGCCCATACTGACAAGGACAGCACAAACATCAGATCTTAAGGCCAGAAGAGAAATGGGTGTTTGCTCCTACCCTTTTCCCGCACTCCATGCTTTTATACTTCTACCACACTCCTTCAGCAGAAGGCCCAACGCTTGGGGCTTTGCTAGCATTCCCAGAAAAAGGGGCCAGCCCAGATATGCAGAGAGGAAGCCCCAGGTCTGCTCCTGTGGTCAATGGCCTTTGCAAATAAACAGCCACACACAGTTCACTCTGACTGTGCCTGGCCGCAGCTCCCAGCCTCTGCCTCATTCTGCCTTTCTCACTAGGTTCAAAAGCCTTTTAGTGGCCACCATTTTCTCCCTGTGGGAAGCGTGCATCTCCATGACAATCCATAGTGCTGTCAACAGCACAGAGCAGCAGCCACCAGTCCTGAGGTGGGTATGACTGACATGGAAGGTGGCCTGGGGCAGGAGGATGAGGGCTAAGCACCCTTCTTCCTTATTGCTTCTCAGGCTCCCCTCCACTTTGGTTAGATTTGGTCTGGCAAAGCCAGGGTAAATCCAGAGTGATTTCACCAAATCCAGAAGACTCATTCTGGACCATCTTGTACAGCCTTGCAAACCACACTCACACAGACTTGGTAACACATTGAAATGAGTCCCAGCCACCAGACTTAAGCCAGTATTCACCCTCTCTAAAAACTTGCATAGAGATGKCTGGAGCCAAACCAGACCTGGGGCAGCTAAGGGCAAGATAAGGACCCATCCCATATTCAGTGATTTTACTCTATTAGGAGTTGGTTTACATCATTTCCAGACCATCCTGCAATCATCACAAGCAGCAGGCGAGCCTCCAAGCAGCAGAGTTCTTGTTTTCATGCAACTCTCTAAATTAAACTTAAACACATGGCAGAAGTCAAGTTCTCTTGTGCTTTTCAAAGCAGCTGGGTACTCTTTCATGTCTGTGATCTGAAAGCACTATTCACACTTGAGCACATGGAGATCAATTCTSCTTTTTCACAAGGACAGGTGAACTAAGCCTCCCTGCCTTTGGTATCACAACACTGATGAGTTTCACTCCACTGGCCCTAAGCACACTGCTCAGAAAACATGTTGCACACAACCCTCTAGCATCAGTGAGACTCCCAGAAGGATGTTGCCTGCAGCCCCTAACACCRCAGGCCACAGAGGCAGTGTAGGGCAGATGATGTGGGCATCCAGCAGCACCTTGCTAGCCTCCCATCACTTCCCCTACCATTATCACACTCCCAATGCCCAGCTGCTGGAATAAAGCAATTACAGCAGAAACTAGTGTTTGGGGAGCAAATTAGCCTCTAACTCAGTGGTTGCAAAGCCTAAAGAATATAGAACACAGCACAAACTCAGAAGAAAGGAAAAAGCTCCAAACTGGCTACTTATACTGAGCACTCAGTTCTTCTAATAACTGCATCCACAGCCTGGCAAGACTCTAGGCCAGGTCTCCTTCTCCTGCATGGCTCCCATGCTGAAGAGTCTCCAGAAATCCAGCTAGTTTTTACACTGCAAGCTGTGCGATTTCCAGGTTGTACTCAGACTGCTTAAGGTATTTAACTGCTGGGTAGTTAAACCCCTTTTAGAACCTGTTTTCCCCTCTCCTCTCTGATGTAGTCATTTACTCCTGAGATGAGGTTGGGACTACCCCATTCAATGCAAGCAGAGCCCAGTTAGGCCTCTGGACTCATCCCCCTTCTGCCCTGCCTGGCCTGGCTCTAATGAGGGCTTAGTGCAACTCAATCAAAACCTCTTTCAAAGGAAGAGTCTTGATTAAGGGCCTGGGAGACCTTGAAGGTAAAGTCATTCCTGAAARAGGAAGGTAATTAATTTTTTTAATCAGCAGGCACTGATCTCAAGGTCTGGAGGACACAATCAGCAGTAAACTCACTCCCAGATACACATGGAGCCCTGCCACATTGCTGGGGACTCCAGCCAAAGTGCTGGAAGCCGTACTCAGTACACACCAGCCTGCAGAGCTGCTGCATCACCTCATCCCTCTCCCAGGTGGGAGCATGCAGGCCTGCCTCCCTAGGGTAGAAGTGCTTTATGCATTTCATTCTCACCCTGACATAATGCACACTCCTGGTTCTTGCCTTCTAATCCCATCTTCTACCCCCACCTCCCTCCCCCAAAAAAACCACCAAGTTAGTCTTCAGAGACATTGTTTGTCCCTGGAAATGATTCCTTACCAGCCCAGACCACCCCCAACGTCTTGCAGGGAAGACTCTGACAATGGGATAAACGAGCTTGAACACTGAGACTGAAGACTTGCCCCTGGCAGATGCAAACAGTTCTGCAGCACTAGCCTCAGCTTCTCCCTCTTCCTTTGTTCATCAGCTGGCACAGATCTGGGGATGCCAGGCAGGCAGAGTTAATCAGGCCTCGTCTGTGATTACAATGAACTCTTGCATTTCATGGCCTGCATCCTAAACCTGCTTTCTAATTCCCCAAGGGAGAGGGATTTACACTTTCAATTTTATGTCTAGTTAGTTAATGGTCCATTACTGTCAAAAGGATCAGTAGCTAGAAGTTAAATCCTACAGGATTTACGATAAGGAGGCACCAAAGGCTTCAGAAGAAAACATGCCAGACAGCACAGAAGAGGGTTTCTTGCAGGTCCTTGGCCCCRTGACACTGACAGCTGACCCTGGAGGGCACAGACAGCTCTAGAACAAGGTTCACTGTCACTCCCTGCTGGCCACTTCTCCCATACATGCTGTGCCAAGTTTGACTCCAGTACCTCCTTGGGGCAAGTTTAACAGCAGGCACAAGGGTATTCAGCTTGAGTAAATTCCACTGGCACTGTTTTTGCCCAGCTTCTGGAAGGCAGAGATCTGAACTACCAAACACAGAAAGGTCATGTTCCCTGCACTGAGCCAGGTACTAGCCCTCCCACTAGGATATCACCACTGGGATGAAGTCCAGCTAGGGCAGACTGGCACCACGTTGGCTTTGTATAGCTCCTCATTGCCCCCATCTTGCAGATGGGGGACACCCCCAGGTCTGTAAAASAGAAAGTGTGACCTTACTCAAGCATGGTTTCTTAGGGACTGTCTACCCAACATTAAAACTGGAGTATTAGTATTCAGGGAAGTCATGAGAGCTCAGAAGCATTACTGCTTGAGACTGGAAGGACTCAGAGAAAGGCAGTATGCATTGGATTGCCATTGGAGCTCRAGTCCCAGCTAGCTCTCACCCAGGATCCTCCTTTTTTCAACAGCATTTCTTTCTTGCTCTCCATTGCAGAAAAAACAGTACTTGAACATTGCTTACTGAAGCCCTCACCTTCCCAAATAATCTTGGGGAAACCTCACATCCTGCTTCCTCCCAATCCCACAAGAGATTCACTTTTTAGGTTCTTCCTCCTACCTAGAGCTGAGCTGACACTGCAGGATGTGACCCCCAAGCCACTGACTGCCACAGAAAACTACTATATTTCCACAATGCCTCAAGGGAGGCACAAAAGGATAAGGTACAGATGACAATATAGAATCAATGAGCAGAATCCACTACACACTAAGTTCAGTGCAGCTACTTCACCTGAAAACAGGAAGAAACRTTTTTCTGCCTACCTTTTCCTAACATACATTTGGGATGTAGGCCCTTGCATCCATTAAGCTGCATGGGAAATTAGGTGCCCAACACTTGTCAAGCACTGGCCTACCTTGCATTAATCCTGCTCCTAGCAGGATCCCAAGCTCTGCTGAGGGTAGGAAATTATGCAGCTATCTCTGAGGCAAGACACTGTCACTGTTTAACAGCACAGAGCAGCACTGCTTGTTGAGGATAGTCAGGGACTCTGAGAAAAGCAGTAGCTTTGGCTAGATTGGGACRGTTTTGCTTATGCTGAATTCTTCCCCCACCCCATCAATAAGAGATATACATACATCTCTGCTTTCCTCATCCCAGGATAGAGGCTTCTGTGAAGTACATGCAAGCCTGCCCATAACCAAAATATCTGTTGCCTCTGATCCCATCCCCGAGATGCATTGTGTTTGAGCTCTCAGAGCAAAGGTATTAAATCAGATACACCTAAAGGTCTATCAACATTACAAAGCTCACTGTGCAGGGGTTTATAGTCTGGCYATAAACACCCACTCCGGGCTGAAGCAGGGCAAACCAGGTCTCCCTGCACTTAGAGCAGGGACATGTTTTTTATTTGTTCTTTAGTTTTGAAAACAGTGAAACCATTTATTCTCTGCTGCAGAGTTGTAAACATTGCCAAAAAGAGTTCGGCTAAAAAGGGGACAGGAAGAACCATCTTTAAACAATCAAACACTAACAAACTATGTTTAGCAAGAGACATAAAGCAATTTCATAAGCAACAACCACTCACAGGATCAAGCACCTCAAACCAATGCACACCAGATGGAAGGTAGGCCAAAGCCATCCTTGATAGAAAACCTCATCAGTTCTGTTGCCCAGATAAGTTGCCCTCACAGCAATTCTGCTTAGAATAGTGACTTGACTCCAATGGAGAGAATGCTCCCTCCAAAGCCACAGTCACACACCCTACATATCATTGCCAGTATTCAGATATTATGACATGGCTACTGCTTTTAACTACTTTTCATTTGTACTCCAATAAGCTTTCAAGAGGTCAATACTTCCTAGCCTCTTTCCATTCCCCTTTCTCCTACAGGAAGGACACTTCTCCCTAGAATTTGTGCTTTTCTCCATTTACCCCCTGCCTTAACAACTGAGGCTAGTACTCTTATACCCTATACATGTATGTAAACTCAAAACAAGTTGATAAAGCATATCTTGATCCCTGTTACCTACTGCACCAAGGTAAGACCCTATTAAGTTCCAGAAACACAGAAAGGATAAAAGCACACTACCTATRGATAGTACCTCAAGGATAAAACACAGGACCTTTGTCTTTTAAAGAGCAAGTTTCCTCCCATGTAATAATATAGACCACTACAAAGCCTTAGGGTCCAACCTGTTCTGCTAGTAAAGCACTCCCAAAAAACCTCACCACAGTTACAGAACACAACAACGTTACACTCCATTCTCCCCAAGTGCATTCCAACAAGACAACACTACCATCTGCTGCTGCCTAGCAGAATAATCAAGATACTCCCTAATCCACAAAACTAGCATTAAATCTACAAAAACTATGCTACATCCCACATAATACACTATACAGCACAGCTCATCTTTAAAATCAKTCATACATGCAAACAACTTCACCCTTATTAAAACCACACAAACTCAATCTTTCAAAAAAACCAAAGGAAAAACAAGAACTCACCCCTCCAAGCATCCCTTGCTATCAAAAAGCAGTGGGTCAGGAAGGAAGTGATTAAATACATACAGAGAGGGGCTGTGCCCACACACACCTGTGCAGGGGAGGGAGGAGTTTTCTTCCCCTCCCACTATTAAAACTGTTTCTAACACTTTTCAGCTGGCWATAGCATAAATTTTGTAATGAATTTCTACAGCTGAAGTAGTTAGTGGGCTATTAAGGGGAAGGGTAAAAATGCTAGCTCTAATCAAGCTTTTGCTTTGAATGGGGAAGACGTATGGGGACTTTGGGGTGTTTCTTTTGGCCCTTTGTACTTGAGTAATTCGTGTATATAAAGCTTGGCTTCATTTGAAKAGACCTTTTTGTGATTTGTTTATAATATATTTTTTAAAATATAGCCCCAGTCTCCCAGTACAGCTAGGAATTGCTGTGTTAAAAGAGACTGTGGGTTGGTTCCTAGCATTTATTTATTATTATTGTAGCAAGTAGCAGACTGCCTTATTCGTGATGCTTAATAAATCCCTTTTTTGTTAAGTGTGTGTTAGCATGTAAGTAGAGTTTTCCCCTGTGTCTGTGTGCAGGCATGATTATAGTAGCAACATTTTCCTTTGACAATACGTCTTTTTCATCTAATTTTTTCCYTACCTTTCCCATTTTGCCTGTCTCTCTTTTCCTGACTCTGACTTTCCATAACAGAACTTTCCTTGTTTCCTTTGAATCCAACKAACTTGTCCTTCAGATTTTTTGACTTTACTAATGTGTGGCCTCATGAATACCTAGAAATACCAAGAGAGAAAAGAAACCTTATTGAATAAAAAGCTTAAGAAGAAATATATTAAATGTATTTCCCTTTAGTAATAGCTGCACAGATTCTAATGATATATATTTTGAAGAATACATTTTCTCTGTTTCCCTTAGCGTAGATGGCAGTCAGTCTGTGGTTTCCTAAACATTGCTGAGTATCTTTGTCCAACATTCATTTCATTTGAAATTTGAGTCTCTTTAAAATAGAGATTCACAACATAAAAACCCCTCTATGTAGAAAGGGTAAAACAGCATGTCACATGCCATGGCTGGCTCCTCACAAACACCCTCAGCTGCTCACATAGCAAAGAAACTATCTTGATTGACTTTACTTTTGCAACAAAGAGCAGAAAAATGTAACCCCTTAAGGTTCCTAAATCAGCATGTGTGTTTAAATAGCCATTTCTTATACTTCTCTTATAACCTCATGACTTCTAAGCTTATTTCAGGACTTTGGATATTTCAGCGGGCCCAGTTTTAGCAATCCAGGAGAAGGCTGTGATAATCAGGCTGGCCAATGCTCTGCATCCAGGAATTTCAAAGCCCTTTGAAAAGTACAAATCCAGTTGCAGAGAGAGGAAGGGTGCAGGCATGAGAAGCAGAGCTGGAGACAGATAGCGTAAATCCTTTTTTCCACATTTTTTCCTACCATTGTACAGGAAGGGTAGAGAAGAGGGGTTTCTTAATAAGTTATTTTTTAAGAAACATCAAGGAAACCACTACAAAACATTGATAACTTCCTGGTCATTTACTGCATAGTGACAATAACTTTTACATTTAAAAGCCTAGAATATCTTGTTCAGAATTCAGGTCCACATGATGTTAATCAAGGATTAAGGGTTTTGTCCTAGAAATCAGGCTGTGCCCTGTTAACTGCCCTGCAGGTGCTGCCAGTGAGGGCATCTGCCCAGCAGCCTGGGAATGCAGCTGGGAACCCTATATAAGTAGTTTCCCATCAACCCCCAAGTTTTTCTGCTTGTGCTAAAGTCTGGTGTGAGAGAGCTGAGATGTGCTGGAAGGATCCTCAATGTGTTCAGGATTAGAGCTTCAGAGAAAGACAAGCAGATACAGGTATTTGGGTGGATACTGGGGATAAACATTTTCAAAGATGATAAAAATATTCAAATGTCTTTTGGGGCTGGGGAGTTCATAGACAAACTCCTATTTAATTCAAGTAGCCCCCTAGGGTGGGCAGGATKTTTACAGAGTTTTTTCTAATTAAGGTGGGGTGGATAGGATGTTTACTGAGTTTCCTCTATCTATGAGTTAACAAATATAATGCTGAGGGAGGAACAGTGAAGCAGGGTGGTCCTGGGAGTGTTGTATCTCCAGTTAGAGCTGTGCYTGAATACAAAAAGTTAGGTGACAAAGGGGGACAAGACTAAATGGYGATTAGTATTTGGTTTAATTCCAGTACTGTGATACTTCCTGCTCAAAAAGAGGAATGGGTGCCTTAAAATGACAGTAGAGGAAAAGCAYTGAAGAAAGGCCTTGGGACCTCCTTGCAGAGCCCCCTCTCCATTTTCTAGTTAGGGACATCTTCACGGGCCTTGGTGAAGGCTAGGTGGTTGGTGAAGGAGGCTGTTCTGCCTCATACTCCTGATAGCAACAAACCACGGTGACAAATCTTCTACTTACTATATAAGCTTTGGGGGAGAAAGGRGGCTGTTCTGGAGTGGTGCTGCATGCTCGTGGCCTGCTCTGTGAAAACYATATTTGTTATGCAAATACAAATGATCTTAGAAGACCTGGAGTCCCCTCTGGAAGAGCATTTTAGAGTGGTGGGATACCAGTTGAGTGGTTAAACCTGTGTTAGCAGTAGTAGTGTTTTTCCAGAGACTAGCCACTGGGTGTCAGGCTTGTTTCTCATTTTGTGGTCCCTTCCAACTCTGTGAGCAGAGCAGGAACTGTAATTTGCTCCCCAACGTTGGAAAGGTGCATGGGAGTCTAATTCGGAAGCTATGTCCCAAGCTTCCAGTATGACTTGTGGTCTCTGGATCCGCTTCCTCCAAAGTGCGTGCTGGTAGCTTTCAAGGCCATATGGCTGGCAAGCAAAGAAGTCCTTTAAAACTGCTGCAGACRTGGGTGTGTCTTCCAAGGGTTCACTGGTCACCAAGTAATAGGAATGAAAACCTAGAAAAATAACTGTTGAGTGAGGCAGTTCTCTGCACTGCCAGACCTGGCATCACACATGGCTATTGGCATCCCCACACAAAACACTACAAAACTGTCACCCTGCCATGGATTGTTCCCTTCCAGCAAAGTTGCTGGTGTTTTCTTAGAGTATAGCTGTAGCAGACTACTGTTTCAGATCGATTAGTACAGGATCTGTACATTAGTGGATCATCTGGTAATGGAAATGTTATCCAGACAGATGCACAAACAGATTTTTGTCCAGTTTGCTGGAACATACAAAGCTCTTCRTGCTGGCTCTGTCAGCTGCAGGAACACAGATGATAGCTAATCTGGCATAAATTTGCTGGCATGAACTTCCTCCTTCAGAAAAGTTTTGGAACACATCTGAATCAGCAGACTGAATTTGTACTAGTTCAGCATTTCATCATGTTGCTGCAGTAGCTCTGACCTGATAGCAGACAACCAAGASCTAGATGTCAGCTTTTAGTTCCACCAAGCAGCAGCTCTTTCCTACAGTGGGAGTACCAAGKGAAGATA
This sequence comes from Apteryx rowi, assembly GCF_003343035.1. Classification (NCBI taxonomy): domain Eukaryota; kingdom Metazoa; phylum Chordata; class Aves; order Apterygiformes; family Apterygidae; genus Apteryx; species Apteryx rowi. The sequence continues at coordinate 948,455 of NW_020450041.1, forward strand.
ATTAATCATCTGTTAACCCCTCCTGACCCTGGGTTTTTCTTCAGGCTTTTGGATGCTGCATTGCAAGGCTCCAGCCTCCCTAGCACTGCAGTCACTAAATAACTTATTGCCTCAGTGGTGTGTCTGCCCTACAGTCCTGTTCTGCACTTTGGCTGCTGTTGCCAGCCCAGTCTTCAAAGCCCCTATGAAATCTCTTTTCCCATCAGCTGGGTTAAGGGGGAGATGATAGAGTAGGGGAGACTAAAATGCCATCCCTGTATTTAAAGGGTACTCTGACTCTCAATGCTCAAAGGAAACTTTCCTTTCTGTAGCTACCTGAGCAAGCTGGATGATATAGCCAACCAGCTAGCCCACTGGAGTTAGAGAGTCCTGAGTATGTCTTACAGGCAGAAATCACTTAGCCTTTTGTCACTGCCTTACTACTTTAGCTGTGCTGACTCAGGGTTGCTGGGGTTTGTCTCTGGCAGTTTCCCCCACCCTTTAAAACTACTGCAGTTGCAGCTAAGTTGCAGGTAGGATTTGGGGGGGCAGGGGGGAGGAATACTGACAGGGTTGTAATCTGACCCAGGATTTTGTTTGAAGAAAGATGTACATAAAATTGTCTGCTAACAATGAGGACCTCTGTACAGGTGGAAAGACTAGAGAGATCTATAAAATAGATGCTTTAAAAATGCATAAGGAACTACCTTATTTCCTCAACTTTTACAGCTCTTTYCAACCACTTGTTCCACTGCAAAATAGCATACTCCCTTTGGAATGATTACTGGCAGAGGAAAGATATTGTCAGAACATTTGTTCTGGGAAACCAGCAGTACAAATGTGGGAAAGATTAAAATGGATGTTTTTATGTAAAAATCATCTTAAGTGGGTGCATATGGTTGAAAAGTTGGGGAAATTGTATCAGAGCACATAATGCTTATTTTGATTCAAAAAAACATAGGAAATGAGAGGGCCTCTTGTCTTAAACTGTGCTCTGGGGTAGCATATGCACTCTGCTGTCAGTGGCTAGTGTTAAGCAACTGAACTTGATCTAGGTCTTGATAGGATTTGCATGTAGAAGGGAGATGAGGAGGTTGGCCTAGGTAGGCCCTGAATCTGGGACCTTGGTGGGGGAAGAGAGCATACTGAAGTCATGGCAATTGGTGGGACAGAACAGGGATTTAGGATGTGCCAGGAAGGGGGGGGGGGCGGCATATGTGACATGTAGGAGACAGATACAGGATGGAGGTTGTGGTGTGAAGCTGTAGTACCTGTGTAGAGGGAAACTGAGGAGTATGAGGGTAGATATAGGTATAGATATAAGGTAGGGAGACACCATGATGGGCTGGCTGCCCWGGTCAGAGGAAGCTGCAGTGCCTAGAGGAGAAGCTTTAGGAATTTCAGCCGTGCTGGGTTTGGGGTCTGCATACAGCACGGGTCAAAGGGATTGCTGTGGRCACTGGGTTATGGATGGGGTATGAGAGAGAGGAGCCCTGGATGCTGGAAAGCGCTCTGGGATATGGAGGGAGAGGTAACTAGGGRGCAAGTGCCCTAGGCACTGAGGAACAAGGGTGGCGATGCCCGTGGGGCTGACACAGAAGCAGTGGGGGTGTCCTTGGGGGCCATGCAGAGCGTCCCTGGTCTCTCTGAGAGGGGCTGCGGCTGCCGCGGGTCGCCGTGGGGGCGGGGCTGCGGGCGCAGCCAACGGTCGGCGCGCGGCGGGCCCCTGTTTAAGGCGGGCTCGCGCCGCCTGTGGCGCAGTTCCAGTCAGGGGCGGGCGGTGGCGGTGGCGGCAGGCGCGGTCGCTGCGCCGCGCTGCGGCAGCCAGCGCACAGCGACACGGGCTAAAGTGAGGGTCGTCGGGGGCTTGCGCGGGCATTGCGGGGGGACACTGAGGAGACCCCTAAGGGCGGGCGACCAAGCAACGTGAGACATCTTAGCGGGGACAGTGTGAGCGTTTTGGAAGGAAAAACAGAGACAAATTAGGTGGGAAAGGGCAAACATTGTGGAGGGTAAGGCAAAGGCCCCTCAGAGTGGACAGGAGGAGCATTTTGGAGGGAAAGGCTGAGGTACCTGAAAAGGGACAGAGCCAGAATTTTTGAGGGGAAAGCTGAGGGAACATGGCGAGTATTCCGTAGGGAGGTAGTGAGATAACGTAGAGGGGACACTGAGCTTTTTGGAAGGAAAGCTGAGAACACTGAGATGGCGAGGCGAGGGTTTTGTGGGGAAAAAGTGGGGTAGGTCAGAGGGGAGAGGGCAGGCATTTTTGAGGTAAAATGTGAGGTAACTTGGAGGGGAGAGGGTGAGGATTTTGGCGGGAAGAGCTGAGGTACCTCAGAGGGGAGAGGGTGAGCATTTGGGAGAGAAAGGCTGAGGTACCTGAAGAGGGACAGCCAGAATTTCTGAGGGAAAAGCTGAGGTAACATGGAAGGAAGATGATGAGGATTTTAGAGGGAGATAGTGAGATAACGTAGAGGGGACACTCTGAGCTTTTGGGCAGGAAAGGTGAGGTAACATGGAGATGGAGAGGCGAGCCTTTTGTGGGGAAAAGCTGAGGTGCCACCCAAGGGTCAGGAGGAGCCTTTTGGAGGGAAAGGCAGAAGTAGCTGAGAGGGGAGAGCCAATAGCTTTGAGGGAACAGCTGAGGTACCATCGAAGGAAGATGATGAGGATTTTAGAGGGAGATAGTGAGATAACGTAGAGGGGACACAATGAGCATTTTGACAGGAAAGCTGAGGTAACATGGAGATGGGGAGGTGAGAATTTTGTAGGGAAAAGCTGAAGAGAGCGAGCATTTTTGAGGTAAAAACTGAGGTAAAATTGAGGGGAGAGGGCRAGGATTTTGGCGGGAGAAGCTGAGGTACCTGCAAGGGGACAGGAGGAGCCTTTTGGAGGGAAAGGCTGAGGCAGGGGCRAAGGGRCAGAGTCAGTTTTTTGAGGGAAAAGCTGAGGTAAAATCGAGGGAACATGGCAAGTATTTTGTAGGGAGAAAGTGAGATAATGTAGAGGAGACACGATGAGCTTCTTGCTAGGAAAGTTGAGGTGACATTGGGGCGGCGACGATTTTGTAGGGAAAAGCTGGGGTAGCTCAGAGGGGAGAGGGTGAGCGTTTTGGAGGGAAAATCTGAGGTAACTTAGAGGGGAGAGGGTTTTGGCATGAAAAGGTGAGGCACCTGAGAGGGGACAGGAGGATCGTTGTGGATAGGAAAATCTGAGGTAACTTTAGAGGGGAGAGGCGATGTTTTTTGTGGGAAAAGCTGAGGTAACTTCGAGGGAACATGACTGGTATTTTGGGGGGAGATGGTGAGCTAATGTAGAGGGATCAGGATGAGCTTTTTGACGGGAAAGCTGAGATAAGATTGAGATGGGGAGGGGAGTGTTTTGTAGGGAAAAGCTGGGGTAGGTCAGAGGGGAGAGGGCAGGCATTTTTGAGGGAAACTCTGAGGTAAAATTGAGAGGAGAGAGGGTGAGGTTTTTGGCGGGAAAAGCTGAGGTACCTGTGAGGGGGACAGAGCCAGTATTTTTGAGGGAAAAGCTGAGGGAGCAGGGCAAGGATTTTGGAGGGAGATAGTGAGATAATGTAGAGGAAACAGGATGAGCTTTTTGGAGGGAAAGCTGAGGTGAGATTGAGATGGGGAGGGGAGTGTTTTGTAGGGAAAAGCTGGGGAAGGTCAGAGGGGAGAGGAGGAGCATTTTGGAGGTAAACCCTGAGGTAAAATTGAGAGGAGAGAGGGCGAAGGTTTTGGCGGGAAAAGCTGAGGTACCTGTGAGGGAACAGGAGGAGCATTTTGGATAGGAAAATCTGAGGTAACTTTAGAGGGGAGAGGCGAGGATTTTTTGTGGGGAAAGCTGAGGTATCTTCGAGGGAATATGACTGGTATTTTGGGGGGAGATAGTGAGCTAATGTAGAGGGAACGGAATGATCATTTTGGAGGGAAAGCTGAGGTAAGATTGAGATGGGGAGGGGAGTGTTTTGTAGGGAAAAGCTGGGGTAGGTCAGAGGGGAGAGGAGGAGCATTTTKGAGGTAAACTCTGAGGTAAAATTGAGAGGAGAGAGGGCGAGGGTTTTGGCGGGAAAAGCTGAGGTACCTGAGAGGGGAACAGAGCCAGAAGTTTTGAGGGAAAAATCTGRGGAAATATCCAGGGAACATGGGAGTATTTTGTAGGGAGATAGTGAGATAATGTAGGGGGGACATGATGAGGTGTTTAGTAGGAAGAATGAGGTGAGATTGAGATGGGGAGGGGAGGATTTTGTAGGGAAAAGCTGGGGTAGGTCAGAGTGGAGAGGGCAGGCATTTCTGAGGTAAAATTGAGAGGAGAGAGGGCGAGGTTTTTGGCGGGAAA
>NW_020450041.1:953267-955222 GCF_003343035.1 Apteryx rowi
GCTGAGGTACCTGTGAGGGAACAGGAGGAGCATTTTGGATAGGAAAATCTGAGGTAACTTTAGAGGGGAGAGGGTGAGGTTTTTTTGTGGGGAAAGCTGAGGTAACTTCGAGGGAACATGACTGGTATTTTGGGGGGAGATAGAAAATATAGAGGGAACGGAATGATCATTTTGGAGGGAAAGCTGAGGTAAGATTGAGATGGGGAGGGGAGTGTTTTGTAGGGAAAAGCTGGGGAAGGTCAGAGGGGAGAGGGCAGGCATTTTGGAGGGAAACTCTGAGGTAAAATTGAGAGGAGAGAGGGCGAGGKTTTTGGCGGGAAAAGCTGAGGTACCTGTGAGGGGGACAGAGCCAGAATTTTTGAGGGAAAAGCTGTGGGAACATTGAGGGAACATGGCAAGGATTTTGGGGGGGCGATAGTGAGATAACGTAGAGGGAACAGGATGAACTTTTTGGAGGGAAAGGTGAGGTGAGATTGAGATGGGGAGGGGAGGATTTTGTAGGGAAAAGCTGGGGTAGGTCAGAGGGGAGAGGGCAGGCATTTTGGAGGAAAATCTGAGATAAGAGGGGAAAGGTTGGGCATTTTGGAGGGTAAGGCGGAGGTATCTCAGATGGGACAGGGCGGCCATTTTGTAGGGAAAATTGAGATCACTTCTGAGGGGAGAGGGCGAGGTTTTTGGCGGGAAAGCCTGAGGTTGCTGAGAAGGGACAGAGCCAGTTTATTTTGAAGGAAAGTTTGAGGTAGCTGAGAGGAGAGGACAGGACAAGCATATTGAAGGGAAAAGCTGAGCTAATTAGAGGGGAGAGGGCAGGCATTTTGGAGGCAAAAGTGGAGGTACTTCAGAGAAAACAAGGTGACGGTTTTGGCGGGAAACCTGGGGTAGCTTTTTTTAGGGGACAGGGTGGCCATTTTGGAGGGAAAGGTCAAGGTGCTTCAGAGGGAATCGGGCTGGCATTTTGGTGGTGAAAGCTATAGTACCTCAGAGGGGGCAGTGAGCCCTTTTGCAGGGCAAGGCTGAGGTAGCTGGAAGGGACAGAGCCGGTGTTTTTGAGGGAAAAGTTGAGGTACCTTAGAGGCAAGATGGCAGGCATTTTGGAGGGAGAAGTTGAGGTACCACCGAGGGGACAGGGCGAGCATTTTGGAGTGCAAAATCTGAGGGAGGTACTTTGGGGGAGACTGTGGCAACATTCTGGTGGGACTCACTGAGGTACATCCGAGGGGACAGTGACATGATTTTAGAGGGAAAAGACCGAGGTACCTCTGAGCAAGCATCAGAGGTCTTGGCAGTGCGTAGGTATGTCAGGAGGTGTGAGGGAGTCATGGTGAAGTTGAGGTTGCTTGAGGACAGCACARATGTTTAAGCAGGAAAGTCTATGGTATCTCTGAAGGGAAAAGCTGAGGTCATTGGGGTGGAAAGAGAAGAGAAGAAACATGGTATCCCATGAGGGACAATATGATGTTTCAAGATTTTAGATATAGCAGAAAGGATGCAGCTTTCATCAGGTCTTGGTTTCTGTGGTGCTTTTTTGCTCCTGGTACTAAGATGCCATAGGGATGAAGGGAGGGTCATGGAGCAGGATTTCCAAGTGATGGGAGAAATAGAAAGCATCTTCATAGCAATGGATATATTTTAAAAGCTGAGTCATGGTGTTTTCCTTTATTTAGAGCTCTGCAGCYGGAGCTTCAGTGAAACTTYATGGACACCTTTTCTGCTGGAGGAAGGCAGAGGAGCAGCAGATGCTGGTGAGTTTAGCCAGGGGTTTCTTGCTGTAAGGGAGACATGGTGGGGAAGAAGGAAGAGGCGGAGGTGGCAGCAGCACATTCATCCCTGTTGCGAGATGCAGGGAGGATGCAGCGCTGGCTGCAGGAGTGGTGCTCGAAGAGTCCGTGCTTCCCTGAGTGTAGGGGTTTGGTGCTGGCCCTTCTGTGTCCTGAGCGTGTGTCTGGTTTGCTTTC
>NW_020450042.1:0-1220 GCF_003343035.1 Apteryx rowi
GTCCCCAGGATCCTGCCAAGTGTCCCCATGATCCCATCAAGCGTCCCCAGAACCTCAAGCGTCCCCAGGATCCCACCAAGCGTCCCCAGGACCCCAAGTGTCCCCAGGATCCCACCGAGCATCCCCAGGTTCCCAAGTGTCCCCAGGATCCCGCCAAGTGTCCCCAGGACCCCAAGCGTCCCCAGGATCCCACCGAGCATCCCCAGGATCCTGCCAAGCGGCCCCAGGATCCCACCGAGCATCCCCAGGTTCCCAAGTGTCCCCAGGATCCCATCGAGCGTCCCCAGGATCCCGCCAAGTGTCCCCAGGACCCCAAGCGTCCCCAGGATCCCACCGAGGGTCCCCAGGACCCCAAGCGTCCCCAGGATCCCACCGAGGGTCCCCAGGATCCCAAGCATCCCCAGGACCCCCCACCAAGTGTCCCCAAGGCCCAGCTAAGCATCTTCTAGATTCCACCAAGTGTCCCCAGGACCCCGTCTAGTGTCCCCAAGGTCCAACCAAGTGTCTCCAGGATCCCACCAAGCGTCCCCAGGACCCCGTCAAGCGTCCCCAAGCCCAGTCAAGCATCTTCTAGATCTCAAGTGTCCCCAGGACCCCATTGAGTGTCCCCAAGGCCCAGCCAAGTGTCCCCAAGGCCCAGTGCAAGCGTCCCCAGCTCAGCAACCCCCCCCCGCAAGCCCTGGCCTAAACGTCCCCAGCACTGCGTCAAGCGTCCCCAGCACCCGGCCGAGCATCTCCAAGCCCAACGCGAGCGTCCCCAGCCCATCGTCCCCCTCCCAGGACACGGCCTGGGTGTCCCCAGGACCCAGTCAAGTGTCCCCAACACCTGGGTAAGCGTCCCCAGGACCTGGCCCAATGGTCCCCAGCAGAAAACTCCCACCAGGGCCGTCCCTGGGGCAAGTCAAGTGTCCCCAGAGCCCAGTTGAGTGTCCCCAAGGCCCGGCCAAGCGTCCCCAAGGCCCACGGGCGGCCGACCTGCGTCGCTGTCGCTGTCGGAGTCGCTGAGGGGCTTGAGGGGCGAGTGGAGGTCCTGGAAGTAGCGGTGGCCGCCCTCGCACTGCCACACGGCCGTGGTGTAGAGGCCGAAGGTGGGGTCCAGCTCGGCCAGGTGCGGCTCGTAGGGACACCGGTTCTTGTGGTCCTCGTACCAGATCACCATGTTCTTCAGGCAGTTGACGTTGCGCCGCCGCCCTGCGGGGCCGGGCGTCAGGGCGGGCGCC
>NW_020450043.1:0-1249 GCF_003343035.1 Apteryx rowi
CCCTCAAACCACTCCCTGCACAGGATCTTCCTTGCCACTCCTCAATCTTTGCACACAGCGAGTCACACCATGTGGTGTTGAGCTCACTACTGATAGAGGGAAGCAGCCTGATCTGCTTAAGTGAAAACGCTCTAGTTATTGATGGAGGAAGTTGCACAAATCTCAATGTACCTCTATTGGAGTGATGTCTTAAAGGAGTCCCTACACATCTAGACACAAACCCTTTTCATTCACTGCATGGTCATAAAGCACGAATCCATTTTAGCCAACAACAGGGATGGGAAGTAGCTCACCCGATGCCAGACCCCTTCAGYGCAGAAGTCTCTGGCTAACCCAGCTGTCTGGACTTCCCTCTCTAGTCAACGGAAAGAAAAAAGTTGTCCCACTGAGAGGTGTTGAGATGCTCCTCCTGGTGACCAGCCAATGCTACAGAAACATTCCCATAGTTCCTGCCTCACATTTCACGCTGCCACATGGCAACACAGCTACACAGGGCATCTCAGGCAGCAATGGCCTCTGTATGTGTCTATAAGGGCCTGAATGTAAAGTTCTCATCATTGGGTGAAAACTATGCAAAAAATAGCTCTATGCAAGAAATGAAAAAAAAAATCTTCATTTTCAGATCTTCAAACCTTCTTTATCAGTTGTAATGAATTTTTTTTTCTCTTTTATTAGCAGCACCATATGCATGCACTACAGAAATTACTCTATGGGAGTTTACATGTTTACATATACGCATATGTTATTCTTCATGATATGTTTCCTGCCAACACTCTGAATGGAGAAACTTGGTTCTGAGAAACTACCGTATTCAAATTGACATGTCTCATCTCTCTTCTTCTGCCTCTCTGCCCTCTCCTCCTCTGCCTAGTGTGTCTTTACAGAGGCCTCATGGCCCCTCTGCCCTCTGGGGAAGTCTCCTGTGGGATCTTGCAAAACAGATCCTGAATGAGCTGAAACACTACCAGAATGTCACCCACACTGGTGTGTCCCCTTATCCTTACTACAAGGTCTCAGCTGGCTCATCACCTGCTCCAACACAAAGCCCTGTGCACTCCAGCCATCCCTTTGCACAGAGCACACCTGCACCTCCTCACCATCCCATCCTGCCTTCCCCAGGAGCCCAGTTTCTCCCTGCCATGTGAGCTGTCCCACCACATGTGTGTAATTCCACAGGGACAGGGGAGAGAGAGGTGTCAGTAAAGGGGACATGACTGGGATGTTGAATGTGGGGTCCAGAAGAGAGGAC
>NW_020450044.1:0-1230 GCF_003343035.1 Apteryx rowi
ACCCCGGGCTATAGAGGCTAGAACAGGTGCATTAACATTATCAGCCAACTAATGACTCTATTCAAATTACAAAATGATTAAGTTGCTAATAAGCTTACTTACTATTCGGATGGCYCATTCCAAATTATCCRCAATGGAGCCTGAGATTATGCTAAAATTAGAACTAAAAGCCACCCAAGCCCCAGAACATGGTTGCACCAAAAGAGGTAGCTCAAAGCCTAATCTACCAAGTAACACGAAAATATACCCTAGAGGGGTAGTGGATAAGTAATCTGTTCACCAGTTGGGGACATTCCTCATGCCTGAGCAGCCTATAAGGTTCCCTAATTAAGATATTCTTACCAGGAATAATCATACTGTTATTGGCATGTTGTGTTATTACCTGTGTACGAGATTGCTTATAAAATGCGTTACTGCGTTCTATGCAAGGATACCGGAGAATGCTCGAACAGGAACAATTCTAAGAGGGCAGGGATGCCCCCAAAAAACAAAAGGAGGGACTGTTGGATATCATAGCATTTGCTTAGCACTAGTAGCTTGTGGTGGATCTTGGGAAACTGCGTGGACAAGATATTTGCATGAGAAGCGGTAGGGTAGGCGTAGCGGAAGATCACGCGGTGTGACGCGCAGCCTAGAGGTGGAAACGAAAGGCAACTGTATGTAAGCTTGTGCGCAGCTCACAATAAACGCCATTTTAGCATCTCTCACATTGAGGTCTGTGCTTGTGGCCCTGCAGTAAAGTAAGCTGCAGTGCTCCCCTGGTGGCGCCATAGGACCGAGCGAGAGTGCGGCAACAAGTGGTGACCCCGACGTGATTCGGCAGGACCAACACATCTCGCCGTGAGACCCAGGGGGTGCGGGCCGTCTCCAGAGGGAGAGCGGCGGCTACGACGGCGAGCAGCGGGCGATAGCTGAGTCTGGACGATATGGAGGCGTTGATAAAGGTAGTTGTGTTCCTAGCTAAGGAATGGGGAGCTTCTGTGAAGTCGAAGGATATTACACTATGTGTAGAGCGGCTCCAGAAAGAAGGAGCCATAAATAAGCCGGGGGACTGCTTGCAGCCGGAATTCTGGCCGCGATGCACTACAGTGCTGGTGGAGCGAGCTATGTCCACAAACACGGCTAAACATCTCAAGACATGGGGAATTATACTCCGTCTTCTGAAGCGGTGGCGGGAGGAAATACAGATTTGGAAGTCCACCCGCAACGCGTTGCTCCATCAGGAGAAGG
>NW_020450045.1:0-1278 GCF_003343035.1 Apteryx rowi
ATAAAGGAGCACAGTTGCATGAGGAATTGGGCTGTAAGTACCTTTCGGTTGATCAGGTTTTACCCTCTATCTAAGGCTATAATTCCTGAAACTTTGTGAGCAAGATATTTTGCCCTGCTCATCCTGGTGGGTTGGCTGTTCAGTGTTTGAGGTGGTGTTTTTAAGTTTAGTTCCAAAGGAAAAATGGATTCAAACTTTGGACAGTGGCAGGACTTCAGCCTGCTTGCTAGCTGATGAGCCCTTGGCCTCCTCAGATCAGCTGATCTACTTTGTGTTTCAGTTTTCTGCTTCTTGTGGGTGATGAATAAAATGTCTCTGTGGGGGGAAAGAGGTGGAGAGAGAATGAAGAGACATTGGGGCTCGTAGCTTCAGCTGTTGAAGTTTGTCACCCAAGCTAGATGACTAGAATTCTCTTCTTGATAGCCTCCCGAGTTCCCCACAGAATATCCTTCCTGCCAGCAGACAAGGTCACGTATGTAATTGGGCATTGCAGTAAACCTCAGTCTAAATCTGCTCTGATCATCGGAATAGTAATCTGAAAAGTGACTTTTGTTCAGCCTGAATTTTATTGACCTTCAGTTGAGACTGAGCTCTTAAACACCTCTCCAGCTTTTCACTGATAGCTGTTACACCACCACAAAATCGGTGCAGGGTGGTTAAGAATGGGGTTTTCTGTGTAATGGCTGCTGTTTCCATGGGTGGTTAAATAAGACTGACGGAAGAGTCTTGCAGCTGTGCATTGTGGGCAGTATAGTGTGGCTGTTTAGACCCACTGGACAGTGGAGCACTGGACTTTCTTGTCTCTTGGTACAAGTGACAGTGCTACTGGCCTCATGATGCACAAGATGTCCACCTGCCTTCAGCATTGTCATCTTTTCCCACACACCTGCATGGGCACAATCTGCATTTTTCCCTCACCCAGCTTCACAGACTTTACTAAAGCATGCTTTGGATGGGCTGCCCAAAAGCCCTTCAAGGCCCAGGGCCTGCAATCCCACAATGCCTTCTAGAGTTAAATTTCTGTATTGCTCTAATAGCTTGCCTGCAGTTGCCCCTCATAGATTATCATGATACAAAGTTGCCACTGTATTTTGAGGGCTCCTTAGCTGACATTGCTTGGCAAAAAAGTGGGTAAGTGGAATGATGCCAGTTTGTGCCAAGTGTGGACTTGGCCACTGCGCTCTCTTTGGGTGTGAGTGGGAAGCTTTAAGTAGGTTGTTTTCCAGACTGCAGTGTGGTATCTCTCCACATCATTAAGTCTAGCAGGTCTAGTGGATA
>NW_020450046.1:0-1217 GCF_003343035.1 Apteryx rowi
CTTCCCACTCCCACTACAGTGCCTGGAGATAGAGCACAGATGGTGATTTGATGTGAGGAGAGGGTCTATCTCATTGGGACAGAGACATCTAGAAAGGGTCGGGTCAGCCCCTGCCTTCACTTGACTGTTTCTCTGCCTTGCTCGAGCGGGATCTGGCAAGACTGATGCAGATACAGACACCTCTGTTCAAGAGGGCAAGGCTGGGAGAGATGACTCCCTCTCAAGGGTCTTCTCTTTCAGAGAGAGCGGGCGTGAGTGCTGTATTCATCTCTCATTCCGGTAAATAGAGAATATTCCCACTGTGTCATTGGACACAAGACCCCTTTCTGCACATCATGGCGACCATTTTCTGGTATCCCACAAAGTACGTGGGGCTGATTGACACCTCCATTTACACCCTCTGACAGAGCAAAACTGACTCCTCTGGAGACCATGGGCAGAGGTGCCTCCGCTGCATGTCATGTTCAGTCAGCATGAACCAGAGCTCCAGACAGAGCGCTGAATGAATGCAAAGTACAGAGAAATGTGGGGATTTCAATTACAAATGCAATGGGTTTGGCTCAGAGAAGACTTTCCTGACTTGTCACTGTCTTTTTCCCCAAAGCCGAGAGGGAGCAAATGTCCAACGGTAGCTCCTTCACTGAGTTCCTCCTACTGGCATTTGTGGACACACAGGAGCTCCAGTTCTTGCACTTCTCGCCCTTCCTGGGCATCTACCTGGCTGCTCTCTTGGGCAATGGCCTCATCATCACATGCATAGCCTGTGACCACCGCCTCCACACCCCCATGTACTTCTTCCTCCTCAACCTCTCCCTCCTCGACCTTGGCATCATCTCTGTCATTGTCCCCAGATCCATGGCCAATTCCCTGTGGAACACCAGGGCCATTTCCTACTCAGGATGTGCTGCCCAGATATTTTTCTTTCTCTTCTTTGTGTCAGCAGAGTATTCTCTTCTCACTGTCATGGCCTATGACTGCTACGTTGCCATCTGCAAACCCCTGCACTACGGGACCCTCATGAGCAGCAGAGCTTGTGTGCAAATGGCAGCAGCTGCCTGGGCCAGTGGTTTTCTCCATGCTCTCCTGCACACTTCTAATACATTTTCAATACCTCTCTGCCAAGGCAACACAGTGGACCAGTTCTTCTGTGAAATCCCAAAGATCCTCAAGCTCTCCTGCTCAGACTCCTACCTCAGGGAAGTTGGGGTTACTGTGGT
>NW_020450047.1:0-1253 GCF_003343035.1 Apteryx rowi
GTTCCTGAAGGATTTATCAGCAAGTTTTGGAAAATAACTGCGGTGAAGGGAGGTGACTGCTTCCAGGATGTGAGGGGAAATCTCTGCTCTCTCCCTGGCTGGGCCGTCTCCAAGGCAGTGACCTACTGAGCCCTCAGATGACRCAAGCCGAGGTCAGGGTGGGATGTGCTGCATCACAGGGAGGTCTCCCTGGTGCCGCAGCGGTGCCCTCACATCCCTGCGAGGCCTGGTTGCTGCTGGGCACTGCTGATGCGCTCCTCACTGCTGCCGTTTGGAGCCACGCCATGGTAAGGAGGAGGGACGGGAGCCACCTTGGGACCTTCACCGACAGGCAGAGGAGTAGGGGCACGTCGGAGAGGTGTTTTGGGTGATGAGATGGGAAGAGTGTCCTTCCTCCCCAGCTGGAGAGGTGAAACGAGGGCAAGGAGGCAAGCGAGATGGATGACTGCTGGACCGATACTATCAGCCCGCACTGCTGTTCCTTGTTCCCAACGCTCCTGAGGCTCTCCACTGATGGTAAGGGCTTCTGGAGCTCCTTCCCAAGGTGTCGCACAGAGACTGTTAACTGCAAAAACTGCTGTGGATGCCGGGCTGTGGGGGTGGCCAGACAGGGCTGGGGGCTGCCACGAGAGCCCTGCCTGAGGGTCCTGATGGGGCAGGAGGGGCGAGAGGACACTGCCCTGCCCTGCCCTGCCCTGCCCTGCCCTGCCCTGGGGGCAACAGGACGCTGCCTGTGGGCTCCGGTGCCCTGGCCAGCCCCAGGGCCCCCACGCCGGCGCCAGGGCTGCCACCAGCACAGGCCCCAGTGCTGCCCCCTGCGCCCCGCACGGCCCCCAGGGCGCAGAGCCCCGCCGCGCCCCGTGCTGCCGCCCACAACATGGCGCCCACCGCGGGAGGAGAGGGCGGAGCTGGCCGCCAGGGCAGGAGGGCCCAACGTTGCCATGGCTTCGTCCTATTGGCTGTCAGGAGGAGGAGGAGGGCGGGCATCRATTTCACTGATGGCTCTGCCAGCCAATTGCAGCCCAACATGTGGAAGGAAAAAGACGTGAGAGAAGTGGAAGAGGAGCGGGAGCAAAGCAGGCGAGAAGCGAGGGGGAGGGAGAGCGGGCACGTTCAAATGGCRGCGGGTGCCCTCCCGCCGGGGCGGGGGCAGCGGTGCTGGCGCCAGGGCAATTTGCTGCAGGAGCTGCAGCAGGGGCTGGTGGGGCCGTGAGCAGGGGCCAGAGCGACGTGGGCCAGAGGGGGGAGCTGCC
>NW_020450048.1:0-1174 GCF_003343035.1 Apteryx rowi
CTGCAGGGCAGCTGCCCACTCTGTCCCTGGTCGCTCTGTGCTGTGCTCACGGCCCCACCAGCCCCTGCTGCAGCTCCTGCAGGAAAGCAGCCCCGGGACCAGCACTGCTGCCCCCGCCCCGGCAGGAGGGCACCTGCCGGCAGCTGGAGGCGCCTGCAGCCCCGCCAACCCCACTCACACCTGCTCTCACCCACTCCCTCGCTTCAGCTTTGCTCCCGCTCCACTTTCATGGCTTTTTTCCGCTTGCTGCACTCCGATTGCCTGACAGAGGTGTCAGTTGAACTCATCCCTGCCCTCATCTTGCCAGCCAATAGGAGGGCAGCACCGGGAGCGTTGCCATGGAGACATTGTGGCCTCCTGCCCTGGAGCCCAGCTCTGCCCCGTCCCCCTCTCCCTGTGGTGGGCGCCATTTTGTGGGCAGCAGGGCTGGGCCACAGCCAGGCAGGGGCTGCTCTCTGCGGGGCTGGGCTGGGCCCCGGCAGGTCACTCCACAGGGCTGAGGAGCCCCAGGGACATGGGGCAGCCAGGGGCAGAGCAGCTCTGGGCCTGCCGGTGCTGGGCAGCAGAGGTGTGCGGCTGGGAGGGGGCTGTGGGAGATGGCCCTGCTGGACTGCCCCCAGCACTGCCCCCCATGGCTCGGAGAAAAATGCTTGGTGTCAGCAGGGACTTGTGGGGTGGGGATGGCACCCCCACCTGTTCCCAAGCTGCTCTCCCAAACAGGCTGTCTTCTGGGTGCAGAGGTCTGACTCCCATGTGCAGGAGGACAGGGTCTGTGGCCATCTGAGGACAAGATCTCTGAGCCCAAAACATGCTTTGCCAAGTTGGAAGTATAAAGGGATCCAGGGGGAAGGAACAGAGGTTCTCCCAAAGAAGCAGACACCTTGGGGTCATTACAAGGTGAAGGATCCATTTCCTGTATGGGCATTTCCAGCAGGCTCTTGAGAGCCCCACAGGAGCTGCAGGACACCCAAGCTCCAGGACACAGGACCCCTTTTGTGCCAGAGGCAGATGCCAAAGGGGGCCCACTCCCAGGGCAAACTGGCCATGGATTGTCCCCCACCCTCCACAAGGGGATGGAGACAGCCCCACAGGAGCCTTAGGGCTCAGGGCATCCCCATCGCCAGGACCCAGGAGTCCTGGCTGCCACACTGTCCCCTGAGCCAGACGGGACCCT
>NW_020450049.1:0-1231 GCF_003343035.1 Apteryx rowi
CCAGGTCTGCATGGGCTGTAATTGAGAGCAGTGTCCCTGCACCCCAGGGTGCTGTGTGCCTGGGGCAGTGACTCTGCTGCCTGCGAGGGTCAGCGCTCAGCCTGCCCAGGGAACTCCCCACAGCACTGCAGGGAGGATCCACCCCATCAGGGTAGGTTCATTCTCCCGTTGAGAGGGTTCTGCATGGGTCAGGGCTGCTTGCAGCTCTAGCTCATGCACAGGACATTTCAGAGGGAACTTTTCAAGAGGAAGGTGAAGGCAGGGATTTCCTGAAAGAGAAGCCAATTTCCTGAGATGGTGCTTTAACTGTCCTGCCACCTAGCAAGGGGAAAATGGAAATGGAGCTGTCAGCTTTGAACAAAGGACTGAAACTCCTTAACAGTTTCAATGAGCACTCAATGGGTCTGCTAGGAACTTCTGAAAGTCTCTGCACCCATCCCTTAGTCTGTAGACAGCGCCAGCTTCCCCTTTGCTGGCCTCAGCAGCGTTTATCTGCCCTGCTCCTTAGCACCTCCAAAAAGGGAAATGCCCCTGGACAGTGCCCTGCTGCTGGGAGGTTTCTGCAGGGCAGAAGTGAGCACACTGGGGAAGGTGTGGGCATTGCAGGGCCTGACCATGACCTGCCCAAATACATCCTCCCATGATGTTTCTAGAAGCAGTTCCCTCTCCTTCCCTGCCCAGCTCTGGTGCCTGGAGCTGTCCCTGCTGGGAGCTSTTTCTCTGTCCCAATGTCTTTTTCCTGGTTGGTGTTACAGACCCCCATCCCATGCTCTGTGCACTTGGTTCTGCCCTACAGAARSCTCCCACAGGCAGGGCACTGTCCAGGGGCATCTCTGTGTTTGCAGGTCCTAAGGAGCAGGTCAGACAAACCCTCATGAAGCCAGAGAAGGTGATGCTGGTGCTGTCTGTAGGCTGAGGTGGAGATGAAGGGACTTGCTGTGGTTTCTCTCAGTCTTTTTGATCTGTCAAAATGATGGGGGTATTCAGCTGCAGTTAAGACACCGACCCTGTGTGTCCTGGGTGGTGTGGTCTTCATGGTAGTGRGAAGCGCCAGTCCCTTTCCAACCCGTGAGGCTCCTGRCAATGCATTTCATCAGGTTGGGTAATCAGCTGACTCTCCTTTAAGGAGAGTCCACCTTTGGACCCTTGACTGTTTCTCTGGGGTGTCCTACCAACTTGGAAGCTGCTCTCCAGCACAGCACAGCTTCCCTCTAGCATTTCTGTGATATGT
>NW_020450050.1:0-1271 GCF_003343035.1 Apteryx rowi
AGACGGAGCTGATGAAAAGTCCCGCGAATCGTCTGAACACTGCTGTGCGTTAGCACCGGCTTTCCAGCGCAGCGCCAGGATGGTGCTGAGCCCACGGGAGTCTCGCAGGCTCAGGCCATCGGCAGCGGTCTCCCTGGCAGGGGCCCGTTCCCCCCATCTTTGCTCCCTGCCCGCACGCACTCTGCACGGCCCCCCGGGCAGCTCCAGCTCCTTCCGCCCCGCTGGGAGCTGGAGGCAGCCAGTCCCCACCGCGAGGTGAGCAGCAAGCCCAGCCCCGGGCCCTTCTGCCTGCGCGTGCCCCAGGGAGCCGGCGCAGAGTCGCACACAGGAGCCGGGAGTYGGGGCTGCCAGAGGGAGCCCTGAGCCACAAGGCCCCGTCTCGAGGGGCTCTCCTTGCAGCTGCCAGGCCCCTCCAGCCACCCCACAGCCACCCYGCAGCCCCAGGCTCTCCACATCTGGGCTGCAGCAGCACTCCTGGAAGGGCCCCGAGGGCCTTACCATTGGTGCTGAGCTGCTTCAGCGTTGGAAAATTCTCAGGTCCCAAAGGAGGGTTAAGGACCACGTAATTGACCATCTTTGCCCCCTCGCTCCAGCTAGCACTGCAGCAGGGGGCCAAAGATGCTCTTCTGGTCGCCTCTCGGCACCTCCTGCGCTGCTGCAGCCACAGATCCTGCGGAGCAGAGCGCTGGCGAGAGCAGGCCCTGGCGTCGCCCAGGCCTCGCCGCGGAGTGTGGCCGGGCCCGGCGGGGAGAGGGAGCTGTCGCCGTGAGGCGGGTGCCCCTCTGTGACGCCCCGCCATGTCACAGAGGGCTGCGGGAACCCGCCACCTCACAGGCACCGCCAGGTTTGGCCCCGATGTGGGACACCGCCGCTCCCAGCTTACACACCCACCCAGAGGCTAGGTAGAGAGAGGATTTCATCAGCATTCTGCACAGTGTGTGGGGATGAAGCGCAGGGCTCGGGCAGACGAGGGCCGACCAGCGCCCTCTTCTCCCGTGAGCAGCCCCTTTCGTCCCCCTTGGCATCCAGCCGCTGCCCTGGTGCCTGGTGGCCTCCTCTTTGCTGGCCCGGGGCCCAAGCCTCTCCTGCTCGCTCTCGCTGCTGGCCTGCGAGAGCTTCTGGGCAGACACAGGCCAGGCCGGCCACACGCYGCCCCCCAGGCCTGGGTGCGAGGGCATAAGGGCAGGCCTTCTCCACCTCTGGCGCCTGGCACAGGTTTTCCTCCAGCTGATGCCCATGGCTCTGGCTCCATGCCGATCTCCAGAAGCCAG
>NW_020450051.1:0-1245 GCF_003343035.1 Apteryx rowi
TTAAGAAAGCTCTGCTGAAAGTAGTGAACCAAGCCTGGATTGCTCAAAAACAAGAAGGGGGAATTGTGGAGGAATGGTTAGGCCAAAAGGGCCATGATCTGTTAAAAGTGAGCAATCCTGCCTATGATTACATAGAATAAGGTTCAGCGTGTSRGCAAGCTGCTGTCCTTGAAGTCTCCTCTAAACGATGAAAACAGGAACATCGCCGGTGTCGACATCAAGAAAAAGGGAAGCAGCACACAGCTCTGACCACAAAGCTAGTAACGCAAGCAGCCGCCCAACACCAATCCTGTCGAGGCACATCGCGCRTATACAGGAGGCCTTAACCAATAGCAGCATTGTTACTAACGCAAGCTTCTGCTCATTGTCTATATATACTCTGTAAAAGCTTGAATAAAGGGAGAACGACCATACTCATATTGAGACTCATCGTTACTCCGGGCCCGTCCCCCACTCCGACATCTGGCAGCAGAGGATGGTTTATTTCCGAGACTACCGATAAGAGGAGGATTGAATTCCGTTAAGAGCTCCGAGACTGCGGTAAGCAGCGAGAGGACGGGAGTGGGGATCAAACGGCTGGGAGGAGTGCTGGTTAAGAGCTGCCGCCAGACACTGTGTATCGGGGTCACGCCCGCCTCTCAGGGAGCAGCATGGAAATGGACGCTGCGGCCACCTTGCTCGCCGGGATACTCTCTAAGAGAGGGATTGACGCCCCGGAAAAGCAGTTGCATCGGTTGATCAAGTTAGGGCAGCAATGGGGACATTTCCCTGATACTCATATGCTATTTTCCGTATCGGAATGGCGAGATTTCGGAGAGACAATGTGGCATAAGACTATCGAGGGTGGAGACAAGGACAAGAAGGAGGTTAAGGCAGTGCGAGCTCTGTGGAGCACGGTCCTGGAGACCTTGACAGCCATGAAGGCTGAATGGGAGGTCGCGGCTGCAGCCACAAGGATGCTGAGCCCTGTGCCAGCCAGCGCCCCTCAGGGCCGTGGCAGCGGGTCCCAGTTAGCCATCAAAGGGTCCGTCTCCACGGGCAAGCCGTATCGCTCTGTGGCAGAAATGCTGCAGAAGCTGCGGGGGGGTTCGGCYGCCCCACAAGAAAAAGGGGAAGTTGCCGCCGAGCCGGCCAGCTCAAGCACTGCCGAAAATGCGGAAGTACAGCCGACTGCCTCCCAGGACCCGGAGGAGGGTGGGACAATCCCTAGCGCCTCGCCTCTGCCACCCACTCAAGGGCCGCCTC
>NW_020450052.1:0-45946 GCF_003343035.1 Apteryx rowi
ACCACTTGTTACCGTTCTCGTTCTTACCGAGGAGGCACGGGGCCTTCTCCCCAGGCCCCGGACCATCACCACACAGACACCAATATGAGGAGTGGCAAAATGGCGTTTAATGAAGCGTGTCCTGCTCTTTTATAATGCTGTAAAGCCCTGCCTTCTTCTCCGGCAGCAGTGCTCCGCCCGTTACAACCTTCCCATGTTCCGCCCCGCAGTGCCTCCCTGCTCATCCTTTTTCCTCCACAGATGACTTTTAACAGTTAACAACTTTTGATGACTGATTTGGGTACTGAGAAAAAGAAAACATAATCAATCAAACAAACACGTAGGGAAACACCTTTCCTCCACGTTCCTGAGGCTTAACTTCAATCAGGCATCACTTCTACCCACCTCCTAGTCTTAACTTCCCTTGTTTTCACCATGCGTTAAACTCAGTCCCTCACAAGTCCTTTGGTGAGATGATGGGCAGCATAAGGAGCTGGGGTCACGTGCCCAATAGTTTTGGTCTGCTCCATGCTTCTTACTGATATTCCTCTGTTCCAGCGTGGGTCGCCCATGGACCTCAGTCCCTCAGGGTGTCCCTTTCCCAGTGTGGGTCCTCCACCAGCCGCAGTGCCTCAGAGGTGTCCCTCCTCTGGCACAGAGTGCCTCCTTCCAAGAGCACGTCTCCAGCCATGTCTCCAACAATGTCCTCTTCTACATGCCTCCTCCATTACTTTTTTTGTGTCTCCTTCATTTCATTTCTCCTCCCACTGGCTGCTGCTCACTCTCCAATATGTTTGAGAGGAAGTCTCATATGCTCTCCTGACTGGCAGAAGTTTGGGCAGGTGACAGGGTGCTCAAATGTGTTTCAGGGATGGCTGGACGCGACTGTGAGTGACACAGGGCAGCTCATGGCCTGTCCCCATACTGGGCACCCCTGCAGCCCCAGCTGCCAGAACTCTGCTGCTTATGCCCGTATAGCTGCTCATATAAATGTGTTGTTTCTGAACAATAGTCTTCATCTACGGATCTTAAAGCTAAAGGGGATTACAAGAATAGTTCTCCTCACCTCTCTGTCCTGCTTTGTGAAGCCTTTTCTGAGGAAGTGGATTATTTTCATGTGACTGCAAGATGATAGGTTGTATAGCTGTCTGCACCTTTGTAAGGTACAATTACTAAATGTCTGAATGAATTGTCAGCTTCTGCCAGGTTTCATCTCACTTCTTGCTAAGATTCTTGTGTTTTTCTTACTTATGATCATTGGAAGTAAAATTGAAAATAGAAGGTTAAAAAAGGAAATAATAAATTGCATGTATGATAAACATCAAGCAACTGAGGAGGCAGTAGATTAAATATAAACAGATAATGCAAGCCATCTGATGAATTAATATGTAGGACTATGCTTCTCTAAAGGTGTCCAATATATTCTAGAAAGGAAAATCAATCATTTGCTAAAATAATTCATTATCAAATATCTACAATAATGATAAGGGTACCAGCTCTTTTTCCTGAAAATTGGTACACAATTAAGAAAAATCCAGATAGATATGTATTATTGGCTAGGAAATGAAAATCAATTAATTACGGAATAAAAAGCATTCACAGTCAAGGAGCAGACTCTTCCCATGAATGGAGCCACTTTTCCTGTGGTAGGGAAACACCTTTTTTGACTGACTTCACAGGAAAACTTTGAAAAACTTCAGTGATATTTCACAAAGACTATTTTATTAGGACTCTATAACGATGTTTTTGTCCTCTATTATCAAATGTGTACTCCACAGAAATCTTTTCCAAAGCATCAGTCTCCAGGGGAACTTACATTTTCTGATGGCCTTGTAGAGTACTACTAGTTTCAGGGCTCAGTCCTGACTGTCTTAAAGATGGTCTCTGTGCCTCACTCGTGCTGATCCCATTGGACTTTAACCCTCCATGACTGAATCATTTTCTGAAGTTGCTATTTGAATCCTAATGAAGAGCAATTAGAATCTAATGTTGGAGTTCGGCACCTAAACTTGCACAGAATTAATCCAGGCCTTTCTCTCCATTGTAGTTGTATGAAATCCTGCCCACCAGATGAATTTATGTAATATTAGCTTGGCAGGCTGTAACTATTCTGAGTTCTTTCAGCCCTAAATAAATTCCTGATTTTTTTTTTTTTAAGATAAAATCATCGTACTTGTGCTATCATCTTCTAGTTATTAGAGCAGAATTTTGAGTGTTTGACACATTTAGGATATTGTTTGATAATGTGTATTCATCGGTTTATAATTAAAGATTAAAATACATAATCTGTTTTTCATTGCATCAAAAAAGCTAAACAATATTTCAGTTCCCTAAAAGATGATGTAAAATTAATCTATATATCAGCTCATTAGTGGAAGAATCAATAGGCATTTTTATATCAGTTTAAGTGGTGAATATATGTTATTGATTTGGACATGCAATTAAAATATAAATAAAGTTCTTTACTGGAATTTGTTACTTTTTAAGGTTTCCATGTTCAGTAGGAAAACATGTAATATAAATTACCAGGTTGTTATATTTGAAATATCCTTACACACATGGTTTGTGCGTGTTGGCATTCTGTATTTCCTGAAATACCTGGATAACATGACACTGTTCAGATAAGTAAATGTTTGTACCAACAAACTAAAAATCAATCAAAAATATTTGTAAGAAGACATAAATGATAAAAGCATGTAATTTTTTTTTTTACTATTATGTTTTAAAATGGATAAAACTAAATTCAGTTGCTAAAATACGATGAAGAAATATATGTTTTTTAAAACATAAAATTAAAAAATGTTCTAACAGCATAATTAGTATTCTTGCAGAGACAATAGAAGATTGTAGAGTGGTTCTGAAATTTCTTCTAGATGAAACAATCAAACTTCTTCACAGTCATTCTGGCTACTTTCAATAAACAAAATTCATTTTTCAGGCTTTTTGTAACTTTGATGATAAACCCTGATGCAGTTAAAAAACCCGGAATCATTCATAAATAATGAGTGAATTAGATCAAGTTTTCTCCCATACAGTAACCTAATTCCATCAATGTTAGTGCCATTTTCACCTCCTTACAGTCCTTCAAGCCAATGTCTAGGGCAATTTCAAGTTTTATAATTATCTGTGTTTCTGCAAAGACTAAAAGTTTCAGTCACATCTGAGTATTATATTCCACAACATAAGAAGGTGCAAATTAAATTAGGATAAATTTAACTATCTTGGTTTTCAGTCTGAACTCTTTAAGTCATCAGATATTGACCATTACACTGAGAATGACATGAAAAACAGTTTTTCTGTTAAGATAGTTCAAATAACAGCTATGTTCAAATAAACTGACACTACATGAAGGAAAGAGTAATAACAAGAAGAAACTAAAAGCACATGTCACAACAGTACTTAAACATTATTGAATTTTTTTTAAAAGAACAACAAGCCCTTGGAGCAGAGATCAGAGCCTGTGTCTTTTCTCTCCACAGCAAGGGCTATAACCAGTGGGCTATTGAGTAAAACTCTGTTTTTCAAGTCCAATAAATCTTAAATTGTTTTCTGCAAAGAAACTGCCTTCAGCAGACTAGCTTGATAATGCCACAATAACAGAGCAGCTCAAGATAACATTTTTAGGAGTTGGGAGATGTGAATTTTGATCCTCACAAAGAAAGAAGCTGAACGTTGACTTTTCCAGTATTGGTCTGGTACGTTACCATGGCACAATTTTGCTTTTCTGTCATGCTTTCTCCTTTTGTTTTAAAGAATTATCCTGTTGTTACTGCTCCTAAAGGTCAAAGATTTTTTTTTTTCCAAGAAAAACGCTCTTTTGCTGGCAACTCAATGTTCTATGCTATAGTGAAATTCATGTCAGTTCATTGGTTTCATTCAGTTTCTGTGGAGGTATATGATGCACTGGATGAAGTATATCATGTTTTGGAATGCAAATATATAGAATGCAGAGATTTGAGAATTCCTGGTGTGGGGTACTTGGGTAATTTTGTGTACAGTAAATATTAAAATGCCTTGCTAGAATATATACAAATGTATAAAACATGGCATTTTAAAAATATTACAGGTCAGTATCTTGCCCTACAAAACAAAAATCTAAGGTCTTGGGTTGAGCTCAATCTCTTTTTTTTTTCCCCCCACTAGAATAACTAGAATGAAGATGTGAATGTAACCGGATAAGCACTGTGAAAGTGGTAAGCAATTAACAAATTGACAAGTGAACAAATTAACAAACAAAACCTGACAAATAAACCAATTGGCAAACTGGCAAACTGACAAATTAGCAAATTGCTTGGCAAGAAGGGAAGCATGCTTGAAGTTCATTAGAAAGGGCAGCTCAAATACATAAGGAATATGTTGGGAAAATTGATTCAAGATCCTTTCAGACACTGGTAGTAATTTTTCACTGAGATGTTGTGAATGAGGAAAGGAGTGTGGCATAAGACTAGGAATCAGGACTTTGGGATTCTATAATTTGCTTTATCATTGTGTAAGTCACTCCCTTTCTTGCAGCTTCTGTAGAGTGACCTGTCAGGTAGATATAACAACGTAGCATAACTTACATCAAATGTTAGAATTAAATATTAGAATTAAATATTAGTCAAGAACTTGATAGTCTTTGGACAAAAAGCTACTACTTTATCTTTACTGTACATAGTATTTTTATAAAGATAACTAACTATCCCATGCTTAGATATAGGATAATTAAAAGACTAACTGGATATCATGCCTAGCTCCTGTGTGAGGTACGCAATGACGTATGGTAAAAGACTGCTGTAGAGGGAAAGCTTGCCCTCTGCTAGCAAACCCTGGGCACCATTCTGAGCCTACATGGGTTTGGAGATAGTGTGATTCACATCACCTTTTACGTTAGGTTGCAAGTCTAAGCTGTCTGAGTGACTACATGACTTGCCCAAAGTCATGCAGCAATCCTACCAGGGCTGGAAAAATAATGCATGACTCCTAAAGGCTGATGTTTTTGCCAGGTACTAGGTCACACCCCATGGGCTCTGTACTATAATGGCATGTATTACCTTGGCTACACTGATGTCAAAAACTGCACATTACCATACATGAACTGAGAAGTGGTGTCTTGGAAAAAAGAGGTACTATATAAAGGAAAGATATGATCTGCAGTTAATGCAGATGACCAGCTTGAGTTTATTAAGAGAAAGATGCTTAAATGTTGGAAGGAACGTTATTTAAAGAAAGGCCAGAATTATCTAAAATTATTGCTTCATATATTCTTTTTGCTCATTTTATTTTATTTTTTAATTCCAATTATGCCTTGTGAGAGAAAAAAAAAAGACATGAAGTTTAAAAAGAAGTTGAAAATATAAAAAGTATAGAGAAAAAAACCACAAGCAAGTGGACCATAAGCAAGGGAAAGAAAGATAGGTCGTCAGAGGGATAAAGAAAATACATCTAACGCTTATCCTTTCTCTGCTACAACTTTCTTACTATAGAAAACTGGCAAAAGAAAAAAAAAACATCAGAATGAGATGCCTTTTCTTTGGAAAGAAAGAATTTTCATTTGTTCAGGAAATAAGGTAAGCGAGTCCTGTTATCACCTCCTGCTAGTGTCACAGTGGCACAGAAGCAAGCACAAGTTAGAACTGTAGAATCCAATATATTAGGTAAGCTCCATGGCAGTAATGGAAAAATATAACAGCTCTGGCCTCACACTTACTATTTTCTGATCTATGTTTGAGTATCTGCAGCAAATCCTGAGAACACATATTAAAAATATTCAGCAAAGAATCATGTGAAACAAACAAACAAACAAAAAACCCCCCAACCCCTCAACTCCCCACCTCCATTTCACCCCCCCCCAAACTAGTAAACATTTTGAAATGGATATTAAAAAAAAACCCACTAAAAACACTACTCCAAACACTCTTTCCAATTTCATGAATTTTTCATGGCTTGATGATAATTATCTAAAACTAGATCAAATGGAAATGGAGGTACCTAAACTGGGGTGATGCACTACCTACTTTTAGGGGCCAGCCGCCTGTTCCCCAGCCCTTCTGTTGAAAGCATTGTGAGATGCTTACAAAAGCAGAAGCCAAAATGCTGAACGGGGAGCTGTTTTTGCTAGATAGTAAGAAATGTGGGACATGAAGGATAAATCCAGTCCACACAGCAAGGCAAGCTCTGTGAATGCTTTTTCTTCCCTGTCTCTGCAAGACAACTTGTGTCAGGGCCCTGAGGGCACTAATAGCCCTTAGTAGCCCTGAACAGCCTCCCTGGGCTCCCCCCCGCCCCTTGCCCCTGGGCCCAGGGGCTCCATTTAAGCTCAACCTGGGCTGACCCTGGGAGTCTCACTCGGGGGTGGTGGGACAGGCTCTGCCTGGTGAGCCCCTGCCCCATGGCCTTGTCACCACACTCGGATCCCAGTTTGTGTCTCTCAGGGCACTGGCAGCCCTCGCTGTGCCCTGCAGGTGAGCTCAGGCCATCCTGAGCCCGCAGCTGGGCATCGTGCAGGGCCTTGCCCCTGCAGCTCCTCCGGAGTGACCTGCATGCCTGGGCTCTGATCTCCCCACTGCACCAACCCTACCGCCAAACGAGCCCCTTCCCCAGACCACGTGGTCCCCAGGGCTCCCTGGGGCAGCTGGGACCCTTCCCCCAAGCCTGCCTGGCCTCTGGGGCTCCTCAAGAGCAGCCTAAACCCTCAAACCCCAAGCACTAAGCCCCCTGTGCCGTATCCCCTTCCCAGTTCCCCATCCTTGCTCTGGCTCTGTGTCCCCCAAAATAGCCCTCTGTCAATCAACAGACATTAAATCACTCCACACAGGGAGTCCCTTCTGAGCCCAGATGTCTGTAAGGCGTGAGGATGCACCTTGCTGGGAGGAGTGGCTGCCATCAGGGCCCTGGGGGCACTAACAGGCCTTAATATCTCTGATCAGCCTCTCCTGGGGCCTCCACCATGGGCCCAGGAGCCCATTTCAGCCCAGCTCAGGGCCCTCAGTCCCTGCCCCAGTGACACCGTAGGAGTGCTGGCCTCCAGCTCATCCATAGCCCTGTTCTTGCCCTGCCAGGAGCCTCCCGATCTGGACCCTGACCCTTGCCTGATGCCCTGGGCTGGGGCTGCCCCCAGCTGCCCCCCCTGGCTGGGGGCGGTGGGACAGGTCCTGGCTGGAGAGGCCCCTGCCCTGCCGGCGCTGAGATGCCCCTCGGCTCCCCGTTCCCTGACCCTGAGGGAGCAGCCAGCCCGCACTGTGCCCTGGCACTTTGACACCCCAGTTTCTGAACTCTGTCTAAGTCTAGATGTTTACTAACCTGTTTAAACTGGGCAGAGCTGGGCATGCACAAAAGTAGGATTTTAGTAAAATAGGGAATAGTAACTTGTAAAAAGGACATTTGTGGAATCCTTTTACCATGTGGGGTGATGATAGGTGATCCAAAGATTACTGGAAAATAATTTTAGGTTTAGGTGCCTTAGATTTAGGTGTTTACATGGGAAGAAAATGGGCACAGAAGTCAAAAGGCGATATGGTGAACTTCAGCTATTTCCTATATTGGTACTTCCCTTTCAGTAAAAGCATAACAAGACAGAGTAAGATTTGTGGCTTATTTGGGTCAATAAAATCATATGAAGTACTAATTGATCAAGAAATGCAGTGAAAAGATAGGGTTTAACTCTATTAAATAACCTACATTTCTGTGGTTGTCTTCTACACTGATAAAAGTTTCATCAGTATTGCTTTAATGTTTAAGCTGGTGTGAATTAGAGAAGAATCATACCTATAAAACAACCTGACATGAGACTGTTTCAGAGTTGCTTTAAGGAGTTGTCTGTCTCTGTCAATTATAAGTTCTGATTTGGCATTCCTATCTAATATCTCCCCTCAAAAGCATACATAATTTAAATAAATATAGACTCGAATAGAATACACTGTGTTCCTTTCAAGAAGTTTATCTCCCAATAAGAAAATAACCTAATCATGAAGTATAATGTTCAGCTACTCAAAAAGTATGACAGTTTAGACAGAGAGGGAAGCAATATGATTATTGTTTCATTAGTGCACAACTGTGTACTGAAAACTGAGATTTGGTCTCTGTATTTTTCCCTGACTCTAATATTTGAATATTTTAGGATCATGCTCGTTGGCAACCTATTATCCTAAATAAACATCTACCCTGATAAACAGAATCTTGTTTCAATTGCTTCAGCAACTATTTGGATTAATTGTATTGAAGTAAGTGAGGGCATTTTAATTGTTCCTTGTCTAATTGAAATAACAATTTCCCTTAAGGAACAAGCAATAAGAAAATCTATGATCTGAAAAAAGACCAAAAAAAGAACCTGAGTTCCCCAAGGCATTCACTCTACAGTTGTCCTTCTATAGCACTTTCTACTCTGACGTGATCATCATAAAATTCATTTTATTTTTAAATACATCTAGAGAAAAAGCCTGTAGTTTATGTGCTTAAATGCCTATGGTCATATCATTAACCACAGGTATGCATGCTTTTCAGCTTGAGGAGAAACCACGACCATACTGATAGATTAACCACCAGATTATCCATTTATCTGGATAGAGTCATACTCCTTTCCTTCTTTCAAAATTATATAACTGAGTGGGGGGAAAAAGAACCCATCAAATTTAGTGGACTAGCAAAAGCACAAACAATAACATGGTGACAGAATAGTAACCTATATTCTAGTCTTGATACAAAGAGTCTTCATACGTCTTATCTAACATATCTTTAATGCAAACTATATAAAAAACTATTTATAGTTTCTGTTCTAGAGTCTAACATTCTTTTTACCTGCACTATGCTTTTCAGAAAGAAATGTGTGTTCTTTATTGAACTGTGGCAGAGCTTCAACAAAACTACTCGTTCTGCATATTTTGAAAGAAAAGTCAGTACTGTTAAGCTCTTTGAAACAACAGATTCCTTGCACATATGCTGAGAAAAGGATCATACAGACAGAGATGCCTGCCTTAAGGCTGTAGTTTAGTAATCATGCCTGAGAAGAAGATGGGGCTTCAGATGCACTCTGACCCTCATATTTTCTGTTGGTAAGTATAGTTATCAATGAACTGACATTAAGTGCATTAAATGTTGATTCAAGATGTTTCATACCCCATTCCAAACTGTCCTCCAAGTGCAGCACAGGCAGTGCAGGTGCCTAACACAGCGTTCTGGATTCTCTTCCAGGGTCCTGTTATCTAAAAGTTTCAGCACCCAGCTTTTGGGTGAATGGGTTCCATTTTCAATCTGATTCTTCAAGAGGGCTATAAATAAATACAGAAAGAAATGGCATACTTTATTCTTCATGCTTATTTCAATCTTTCTTTATCAACTCCTTTTGATAAGAGAAAATATAAGACTACATTAGCTAAATGCAACACCAGTAATAGTACATTTGTGCAGCAATTGAAAACATTGAGAGCATTGCCTTTGATTTCACTGAGAAGAGGGAGGTTTTGGTGTCAGTGATATCCAGGATTAAGTTGAACACTTTGTCTTTCAGCTAAATTGTTTCCCTGGGAGATGTCCCAATTAAGCAAATACCCCAATTAAGTGTGTCCCATTTAAATGGAGACCACAGTACTTCTTGCTTCATATAGGGTAGGAGTAACTACTACAAGACAGAAGTAATGTCGAAGACACTGGTTAGTCTTTTAGATGAATATTATAGTTTTATTCTCTTATTCAATTATCTTTTATTAGGTTAATTGGTTCACAACTGAATATGCATTCCTGATAGAAGCTTGCATATTTTCCAGTTTTTCCCTGACTGTAAGATCATGTTATTTGTCCTCTCTACTAACTCTTTTGTGTTAACTGTCAAGCAGTTATTGGTGACTTTTTTGAAGTTGCCTTTGCAAGAACTGTAATGAATTGCTCTTTTGCAAGGTCATATATCAACTCAAAGATCTCCGGTTATAAAGACTGTTTAAATCTGTCATTAACATACTAGGTTGCCTGAGAATCATGCCCTCTGTGCATTCTTCCCCTCTCTCCTTTAACTTATGGGCTTTCATTATTGTCAAAAACCATAGAAAAACACATTTTGAAAAATCAGTCTTGATAACTCCTGATGATAAAAAAAGATGAATAGATCATAGAAGAAAAGTACATGGAAACCTTAATTTGCATTATCGACTGCCACTATCTCAGAAGACTCACTTTAAAGCTACCAACAGCTTTTTCCCTGGTAGCAGTATGCAAATGAGAAAAGTATTGAGGTTATGCACTCATTTCACCTCACACAAAGTCAAATATCATTGTACTGGATGTCAGGAAGAGCAGACAGGAACAAGTTGTTCTTTTCACTTATATGCAGTCCTTGAGGATTTATAATTACAGTCACTTTGCAGGTTGCCTATGGCTACCAGTGTAGCTACAAGATACAAGAGTTTGACAGCACCTGTTCTAGAAGCCAAGCTCTTAATATCAGCAAACAATAACCAAACAACATCTATCTTCAAACACTTGTCAGCAGGTGAAGTACCTGCAGCCCCTAATTTTCACTATGACCACATCATGTTGTGTGAGCTGGTAGAAAGTAGGAGTAGGATTAGGAAAGAGTAACAAATTCACCTTGCCATTTAAGAAGGAGTATGTGTTCTGCACTGTCATTTGTATGTGGGGATGTCTAATATCATGGTCCAAGAAGGGTAGTCCAAAAATGGGAAGCTAACAAAGTAAAGAAGCTAAGGAATATGTAGAATGAGACCAGGAGTAATGAGAGCAAGCAGTCCTGTCTCATTTTATGGTAATCAAGGAGGTCATCGAACTGAATGCCACCGTATACCATTGTCGCGTGAAAGGGAGGGAAGGAAGGCCCTTCCTTATCTTGGTGATTTACGTTTGCTTGTCAGAGCCCCCCTGTTTGAGGACTTTCCCTGAGACAGTTTTGCAAAGTAAAAAGAATAAGATTTTATCAAAGCGACAGATACAACAGGTTCGGAATTGCTGTTGATAAATGCACTTGCTGCTACAAATTTTCTTTCTATGAGCTCAAACTAACAATTAAGCACTTTCAATAATAATATATTTTCCCGGGTAACGTCCGACGTTTGTCAGAGGTGCAAGTCTTACCAAAGAGGCGTCCCTGTTTGGGGGAGGGGAGAAGGAGGCTCGCTCATCAGCAGTCTCCGGTGAACAGGTTGGGGGTTCAATTTTCTTCCCTTCCAAAAACTTTAGTGAGCTCTCCTCTGTTTTATAGTTGCTGAAGGTGGGATGTGGAAGTGCGGCAGACATACTTCATTGGCCAGATTGCCATTTGTGTGGTTGTTGGGGGTATGCCCCCCTTATTTACATATCGTTATGCAGCAAAGGGCATGTTTTTTAATACGGTAATCAGGGATAATGAGGCTAGGGGTACTATCGGTCAACACTTAGTCCATGAGCAGCAATTATTTTTTGGGATGCAACCCTTTGTGGTCAGGGGCAGACCGCCATACCTCCATACCGCTCCCTCCTCCGCCATGCAGCTGGAACAAGCTGTCTGGCCTTCCCCAGCTAGCTTGTTACTCATGTTGCAAAAGGGTGGTGTGCTTTGGCTGCCACGTACTGTTTTTTCCTTTGTGCCCCCCTTCTCTTTCTCCCTGAATTCTCTCTTGATCCCACAACCATATATCACACAGCCTGGCCATTCATGTCTTTAAGGAATGAATGGATCTGATGCACACTTTTTTTTTGGTGTAGGAAGACACTGATGTCTCTGGCTCTGAAGACACATCAGATGAAGCTGGTGGAACATTTAAATTATAGCTTTTCTCTATGGCTAGAAACAGAATACCAGACAAGAGGGAAACTTCATCAACAAGGATCAAACTACCTGGTCAGGTCATCTCCCTGAACTGAGTGGCTCATTGAGTCTACTTTTTCCATACCGCTGGGCTTTGGCTGACAATTAGTGTATGCCCAGCTGATGTACTTTAATCACAGTTTGTTTTTGATCTCTGATCTCTATACACACACTTCTAGTCTGGCTTGTGGAATAATTTTTTTTATTCCCATTCACAAAGTGACTGTATTTACTGAGGGCCAGCCTGACAGAGGTGGGCATTCTTGGCCAATATAATTGCTTATTAGTCATCAGACTGGGCTGGTAGTATCTGCCTAGAAGGAGAACAACAGTGATCTAACAGCAGCCTAAGAGCTGCCCCTTTCAGGAGCAGCAGGCAGAATAACAAGAAACAGTAGCCACAAGATGAAGCTTGGGAAGTTTATCTCGGATACTGGGAAAAAATTTTTTCACTAGGAGAGAAGTGCAGCACCAGAGCAGGTTGCCAGGAGATGTTTTGGAGTCTCCACCCTTACCGGTTTTCAGGACGCTGCTAGACAGTGACATAACTGGACTGAACCAGGGTTGGTGGCAGCCCTGCTTCTAGTGGGAGGCCAGAGTAGATTGACTCCCAGAGGTCCCTTCCAATGAACATTCCTATAATTTTGCAAATGCTGAGACACAGTTTGGAACCATTCCTAATAGGTGGTTAGATGTAGCCATTCCAACTTTGAACTTTGTTTTGTTTTGTTTTGAGACAGTGAGAAAGTTTAGGCATACATACATGAGCTGGGTCATGCCATGTGTCTTTAGAGACAGAGGAAGTTAATACGGGCCACAGGAAACAAAACTGGCCGTTTAGTCTCATTTCTCTCCAGTGCAGTCTCTCCAGTTACCTGGATGACACTAACAGAAAGATACCACTTTTCCTGATGTATAAAACATTGTATAAACCATTTCAAATTACTAAAAGTCCCAAGATTCATTTCATCAAACTATTAACTTGCATGCTTTGGCTAAATTGCAATATAAGTAATTATATCCTTCCTATATAAATCCATCCCATAATTTCCCTGGATGAAGTATACCATATTATTACCTGCTCTAGCATTCTGGGTAGTGGTGACTTGCCCTGTTTCAGAATTCTTATGCAGAAGAGAATGCTGATTTTCTGAGGCAGAGTGAGTAAACCTTGTGGTAGCTCAGATTAAGGACCTTTTCTTTTATCTTAGTATTATGTCAAAGACTGAAATGCTGGTCAGCTTGAGTCCCATCTTTAGATAGTACACATCAAAGAAAGAAATATAGAAGAATCAATGTTTTTAAAAGCACACAGGAGCAGCAAATGCTTCTGATTTTTTTTTTTTTTAATTTTGGAATGATGAAGAATTTCTAGAAGATTGATGGAAAACTGAGATTATTTCTAATATTTTAAAAAGCAAGTTGACCCGTGTTATCCTGATAACAATCTCATGCAAAACAGTCGATTAGCTGACATGGGATTTTTGTCACTGAGAACTAAGGAATGATATAATTAGAGCTAATCAATCAACTAAAAAATAGACTTTGTCATATGAAGATGGAGAGATCATGAGATTGGTTAAAAATATTACAGTGGTCATGTGTTAGACATTAGTTACTAACTAACATGTCTTCAGTGAAGATTGGTTCAGTAAAGAGTTTAAATATTTAAAGTGTAACATTACTTCATTTACTTTTAGGTGTCGGTTTCTAGGGTGGAGCCCAAAGCAAAATCAGTCAGGCTCCTTATGAAAGTCATAAAGGAAACAGACACCTCCGTATGAGATCCCCAGAATGCAGAACAGGGGGCCAACACATATTTAGCAAATAAATAATGAGGGTTAGGTTGCATATATCTGGCTGTCCTTGAGGCAGAATTGTTTAACTTAGATGTTAAACAACAGATATTTCTATTCATGGAGGATCAACAGCACATACCCTTTCCTCCTCACAGATCATCAGTAACTATCCTGTCAAATAATAAGGTCCACTTTTTTTCAGATATGACTAGTAGTAGTGATGACATCCATTTAACGAAAACAGGATTTTTTTTCTGTTTCAAAGTTCCCTGTCATAACTGCTAGGCTATGGAACCAGGCTGCTTGCTTTCTTCCTGAATTTATGAACCTAGATACCTTACTCAACATGTTTTTTTATTCACACATCCAGATGTTGAGTTAAAGATGCTGATCATCTTTACCTTAACACTTGCTTTCCTTTTTCAAGAGTATATAGAGAATCCAAAGCTTAAAGATTATGAGCCAATTTGAGCAAAAAAAGGGAAAGATACTTGCTAGCAGAATGGTCTTCAATTTATTATACTAAAACTAAAACAAGGTTTAGTAGTTGGAAGTTGAAGCACAGTATATTTAGATAAGAAGTAAGATATTATTTTGAGTAGTGACAGCAATTAACTACTGGAATAACATATGAAGAGTTGTTGTCTCTCTCACTGCCAGATTTTGAATAAAGGATGGATATTTTTGAGTTATGATACTGTTTCAATATATTTTATTCAAACAGGAAACAACTGATAAAGTTCTATAGCCAGTTATACATAGGAGAAGACTGGATGTCCGTTATGGTTCCCTGAGGATTTATAGCCTGTGACATCCTCAGAACATTTAATTAAACACTATTAGATAGTCTGTCTGTCTGTCTAACAGGGGAAAAAGAGATACTATTTTATATCAGTTGGAGATCTGACAGAGTGTAATATTGAAAGTCATTTAAAATTTTGTAGTATAACCAATTAAATAAAAATATGGTATATTTTTTCTATTATTATAGAAGAATGAATATAACTTGTATCTGTCTCACATGATTTAAGATAAGGGGAGATAATAGCAAGAACAAAGGTTGATTTTAAAAGTGTTTGAGTGAGAAAAAGTAATGATAATGGAACTTTTTTTTCCTATAATAATCTGAAATTCAAAATGAATTAATGATATAAATAAGAACACTAAAATCTCTGTGACAATAGGACTTGCATTTTACTGTTCCTAAGCATTCAGGAGATCTAAAACCTTCAAGACATGTCTTAGAGTGTATGTTTACAAAGTGGCAGAGAATCACAATCGGGCTTCACCTATACTTCAAATCTGTGGGACATGGGCCAGCTCCAGCTCTGAATCTGTATGACTGTGTTAGCATAGCACTTTGCTCCCCTGAGAAACAGGACTAGCTGCTGAAGTCCTGTAAGATTATACATATACATTAAAAAGTAGTGCAGTACTGTAGGAGCATTTTTGTAGAGAAAAACAGTACTGTGGACCACATGTCCGTACTATCTGCATTTTGGTGAGTTTCACTTCAGCTCTAGTCTTGTCCTATGGACTCAGTGTCCTTAGTGGTTGGAGTGCACTAGTTGCACCCCACTAGTATGTCTTTTAGTTCAGTCTACTCTGAAAGAAATCTTGCTTGTGTGCTGAGAGATTGCTCCCTGATGCAACTCAAACCTGGTAAGTGTGGATAATTAGGAAATTCACTTCAAAAGTGCCTCTAAAACACTGAACACTAGCAAACTAAACACTAGTGAACTAAAACACAGATTATAGTTAGCACCCTTAATTGTACAGCTTTAAGACAAGAGCTTGTCAGACTGGAAAACTGGGCAGTTGCAGAACTATCTGCATCTGATCATCTGGGTCTGCAGTCAGCTGGGGTCAGATTTATCCCAGCTGAGTTATCAATACTAAGAATACATTCTCTGGAATAAGATCTAAATCATCCTGTCCAGTTTCCTATTTCTTTTTTGACTTCAGGGAATGCCAAGTTGGCCTATTCTCCTAATTTAGGAGGTATAAATCTTAGACTAAGAGCCTTATCTTACACCTAACAAACATCAGTGGGATCACGAGTCAAACCTTCAATACCCTATTCCCGTTGTATTTCCAATGCACTGTAGCTGCTTATGAAAATACTGAACATTGATCTGAAAAGTATGGAACAATGTTAAAATACTTACTTTCCCTGAAACATTTAAACATATCTGAGAGAAGAAATGCAAAGTTTTGCATTCACCATTATTTTTGTCTGGTTTTGATTGGATCTTGATACAATGTTTTCAGTGTCACAGTCAAATAGGATATAGTATAGTATAGTATCATAGTATAAAGTCAAGATAAAGTGCCACATTGTTTCTTGTTGAATGTATCTCACAATTTGGACTTAGCAGAGCTGCTTGGGAATTTCCAAGTAAAATGTTTCTCAATGAAAAATATGGTTCATATTTTTCCATGAGCATTTCATATGTGAATGAGAAAACTAGGAATATTGAATTTATGAAAAAGTTTATATTTTGATTTTTTAAATTTCAATTTAACATTAAATTGAATCTCCAAAAGTCATAACTTGCCACAGGTCAGGAGTTCTGTTTTTACTCAGGTATTGTTTTAAGAAAATGGGTTTAATTAGCTCTCTACTGATCTTGATAACAAGGTCTGCTGCTTCAAAATTTCATAGTAAAAGGTTCAAGAATGTCAGACATTCAACATGTGAATGATTTGCAGTAGGCAAATGGTTTGCTAACATATGCAGTGTATATAGAATTAGTAGAAGTATTTCTATTGGCTTCAACAGGATTTCAAACAGATCCATAATGACTCCATAAGTCAGACATTTAATACCCAAGTACTTTATGACACATAGGAATGTTTGACTGTGAAAATATGGAGTTCCCAGAGCTATGGAGGGTGACGCGCAGTAGCCTAAACATACATTTCAGGGTTTCTAAAGATGCCTTAGATATCTGCTGCAAGGAGCTGCAGACAGGACACAGCACATACAGGAGACCACTGTCTTTCTGGACAGCAGTAGGAGACCTGGCAGAATGCCCTTTGACATCTGAAATGGCATGAGATGCTTTTGTTTGGCATCTGAATCCCACTTGGATTGCCTCCCCTTCCTTCACTAGGAAGACAGATGACTTTATGCCTGTCATCTGATACAGCTGGATCCCCAGCTGATCCTTGCAAACTGTTGTGAAACAAGTTCTGACTCCTGAGACATCCAAACAGCTGTATGATTGCATACATCTCTCACAGTCTGCTGTGAAGAGGACATGTGACATCGTATTTCAGACAAGGATCAACTCATTACTTATTCAGCTGTGTTTGCTTTAAAGTAAAAAATGAACAAACAAACAAAAAAGCCCTGTTTCAAACTATGATTTTTGCTCTCATCTACATTTCCCACAAACCACTATATCTACCCTTTGCTGACCAACAATTTTTAAGGTTTTTTTCTACTTTTTTTTTTCTATCTCCTTTTCCAATCCAAATCAAGAGAGTTGGCAGCTCTGCTGTGATTTGTGCACTGTGACTCAACTCTGCCAAAAGCAAACCTGGTAATAAAAACAAAATGAAAAATATTCTCAATATGAAATGCATTGTATAAAAATATGATTTTTTTATTAACTGATAAAAAAGGGAAAAAAGAAGAAGAATGAGATGGAAAGTGCCCTTGGAGATAGGGGGTCAAGTCCCATTTATAGGGTCCATAAAGTCTCATCACTTTAACAGTAATATGCAAGTGATAACTGATGTATTCATTAAAATGTGGTGATACATTTAAATTAAAACACACACATGCAAACACTCTTCTACTCTTTCCAAAACATTCCTATTTCTATTAAGTAAAGTTGAAATAACTACTGAATGTGCTAGATGTAGCAAGTTCTCCAATTTTTAAACTTTTAATGGAACCAAACCATGATCTTTCCTTAAGATTTGCTCTAGTCACTTATCTTTTGACTGAATAAAGTGCTGTTAATTGCATTTATATACTTAAAATGAAGTACATCTGATGCTTTTAGCTGATGGCTTGCCAGCCAATCTGCATTATAATGAATAAAATCCCAAGGATCTTACATATAGTGGAGAATTAATGTGGTCAATATGCAAATATACATATGAACTACTTGGGTCTGAGATATTGTATAATTGTACTTTAAAAGCAAGACAATGAAGAAAACTGTAAAACTTAATTAAAATTAACATGTTAACAGCTTGAATTCTAACAAATCCAATGTCAATTAGTGTATTCTACACAATAGAAAGTTTATTTTTCTTTGCCTGTTGAATTATGAATGTTTAAATTGGGAGGATCACCACATGACCGAATTGCAAATAATTTGCATTCTTATTTTAATTGAATAATAGGCATACATTTTCAGGGAGCTGCTTTTTTACCATAGCATAATTTGTTCTTTGTTATACAATTTTGTTATGTAAATTCTAACATGCATTTTGTGATAAACTTAACATCTAAGTCAAAGATTCAAATGCATAATTATAGTACTCGAAACATTACTGCTTTGAGGCTCTTAAATAAATTCTATTTAATTCAAAATGGATGGTATTGTAAGCTATTGGATATCTTGGATAATATTTGCTCTGGAAAAGAAAACACTGTGTTTAAACATCACTTTCCTGTGAAGAAAAGCAATGCTGTTACAAAATATCTGAATTCCATATTTGCTATGAACAGATGTTAACAGAAACAGTCATTATATTAAGACATATTAATTAAATATTGACAGAACAACCTTAGTAGATGAATTTATTAAAACAGTGTGGAGTCTGATTAGTAATTAGTAGACTGATGTATTCATGATTCTTTGCATGTGACAGTAAACAATCAGACTGTAGAGAGATTATTTCCCACATTGCAATTCATGTTATCCTTTCCTACCATTTGAACCAGGAAATTTCCCACTGGATTAGCAAATGGAGTTAATGCCTCTCCTAAACAATTCAAAAATTTATGCTAATTCTTACAACATTGTGTTACCACTGATTCTGTTAACAACTTTCCTGACAAAAGAACCAACTTGTAACGCGGCAGGGGTAACAACCCCAAAATGATATATTGGGAAGAACTGAAAGCAACATTTTGGAGAATGCTTTTCCCTCTACAAAGCAGGTAGATATGTTAGTCAAAGCAAAATAAGATCTCTTTAATACAAGAAGATGTGGTTCTCTTAATATAAGAAAATTGGCACATCTATGCAGTTCTCTCTCTTTTTAATAACATTAACCTTTCACAAGAAGGTTGAGAGGTTTCTGAATGGTGCTAGCTGTGATTCTAATCAAAATAATTAGATACTAGCTGTTGCATTGATTTAAAGAAGGTAGGTAGTCTTAACATACTGTTTCTTTGAAATAAACTATTTCTTTTATTTAAAATGTCTCTTAAGGCAAATAATTATCTACTCTCTTCGTTTAAATTTATTTTCATGGCTTCTAAATGTAATAGATTTAATTATTACAATTAGGTCATAAAAGAGTACTGTATAAGCCTGTGATTATAATGTTAAGCTGAACTTTTAAATACCTTTTGTTATCACTGTGTTCACGCATACGCACAGTCTCACATCTTAATTACTTCCCACA
The DNA here is from genome assembly GCF_003343035.1 of Apteryx rowi. Lineage (NCBI taxonomy): Eukaryota > Metazoa > Chordata > Aves > Apterygiformes > Apterygidae > Apteryx > Apteryx rowi. Next base: position 19,144 of record NW_020450052.1, read on the forward strand.
TGACTGTCTGTTGCACAGCAAGCAAAGGAGTCAGCACCTACTGGCAATGTGCACCCAAGGAGCCAATCCATGAAAAGATATCTGGGCTTCCCTATGCACTACACATTTTTCCTATCATGTCTGATAAAGTCAAAAGAAAGGTCAACATGATACAGAGCCTTAAGTTAAAGTTAGTTGTGTTTGAGGAGCAAAGTGTGAGGAGTAGAACTGACTGAGGTAAAGCATCTCCCTTTTCATGGTGGGACAGTGCTTCCCAGTTCTCAAAAGCATCATTTTTTTAACTGAAAACCCTAGTCTCTGATGACACTTTTATAAGACTTTAAATCAGAGAATCCAATTGGTTCTAAGTTTGTTTCTTAGGTGAATTTAGGGAGGAAAAAAAAGAAAAAAAACCCCAAACTTTCAGGACTAGAAAAGAAGAATCTTTCACATCTGGATTGAATTCAAACCAGCATTATGGGAGAAGTGTAAAAAATTGTTAACTATATAAAAATCTCCTCATAAATACATATTGCTTGTACAAAACCATCATGGCACTGACCCTAGCTGGACACTTAGGCTATGCCTACATTATCACGTATCTCAGCAAAATAGCAGAGGATCAGTAGTTAGAAGCAGTTGGTGCTGAAGCACCTACTGCTACACAACAACAGTTCAAGAGTTTTACTTCACTCTGGATTTAGTTTGGTCCCCTGTACTGAATATCCCAACTGCACATAGCTCAAATCTGACCAAATTACCAACCAGTGCTTCACCTTTATGTTCCCTTTAGGGGCTGAGGAGCATTCAGCGTGTACCTGGAGAGAAACTTCTGGTTTAGTTTCCACTGAGATAAATTTTACTAGAGCACACTAAAACTTCTCTGTGAACTGAAATACTAAGTAATAAGTGGGGACAACCAAAGGACTTGCTTAACACTTGTGGTATTGCTCCAAATTGAAATGTAAATGTAGTTGCAGCATTATTAGCACAAACAAGGCACTCTGGGTGAGCTCCTTCCTCATACTCTATTGATATTGAAAGACCCTTCATACTATGAATAGATTTTCCATTTTTTTTCTGTTTTTTGTTTGTTTGTTTGTTTGTTTTTAGTTTTCAAGCAGCTTAAATATGATTAGAAGAATTGTTGGTTTCTGGCATTAATTCATTTTTTGTTGAGATTCCTTTTGGAAAAAAATTTCTGAAACTTATCCTATAAAAACAACAAGCAAAAAGGTTAGCCAAGAAGAGTTTAATAACTCCAAGAACAGAGTTTTTAACTAACCATCATGTTTAAAAATGTACATCTTCATTAGGAAGTAATGACTTTCTAAAACTCAATAAAATATTTAATACTTATGTATTAATACTAAGTTTAATGATGACCACTGATTTTGAATGTAAAAATCTGTTTGAAATATCATCATTAAAAAGGACATCCAAGTCCCATTCAGGATTCAAGAATTCTGAACAGTCAGTGCTTTAAGCTGGCACAGTAGATTTAGCCAAAATGGAAACACTGGGGGTAAAAGCAAGTCCTAATATGCCCCCCAGATGTCTCCATCAGACTGTTTCAGGGCATCTAGGATCCACAACTCTGCCTTTCAAAGACTGGAGAAGAATTCAATGTTTTCTTATAAAACTCAGTCAAAAAAGGGGGCACTCTGCTTGTGTAATAACTTTTCTGTAAACATATTCAGACAGAAGCTATTTCGTTTCAGGGTTTTCCTTTGTTGATGAGAACACAAAATCATTTTTATCAAACTCCAGCAGACTGCCAACCTGCCTGACTGGGCCATGGTAATGCTCTCTACTTCACCTGTTCAAGCCTTGCCCAATTAGACAAGATTTCAAGACAGATTGTTTTAGAAAGCAAGTACAGCACTGAGTATGACCCTGTCTTTGGAAAGAAGGTCACTCACTTGCTTTGAGAAGATAGAGACCCAAGTTTTGTGCTTCAGTGTCTCAACATTAATCACTCATTGGGAGGGGACTTGGTTATGTCTAAACTATGCTCCAGTCACAAATTAGGTATACTTTAATGAACAATAAAGATACATTTTTCTTAGCTCTTAGATAGACAGAGATATACTGTGACTTGGCTACAGTAGAACTTAATATGGCATATTATTTCTGTAAGTCCTTATGGCACAGTCTGTTCTCTTACAGTAGAGCCCAACATTTTATTTTCATCTCTGTCTGAAATGATCTTCTGAAAGTTATTAATCGATCTGTGAGAATTGTGTTAGTAGATTTAACTTGTCACAGAATAACTGTGAAGGCCCCAGGCGTATTAATGACAGTCAGCAGAATTTCAAAGAGTGGAACTCATGGTATACATAATTAAAGGCTGCCATGTCTTTATTCCTGTACAAGTTTTGAAGTCCACTAGGCCAATGAGTATTACATGAGAAAAATGAGTTTTGCTCTCAGTCTGTTTTGCATTTCAGTAATTGTATGAAGGCTGGAATTCTTTGTGTCATTGTAAGGTAGGTTGAAGCAGTAATAGAAATCATGTTAAGTTTGCAAGAGTCAGGCAGCAACAGTAATACCAAAATGTGTAGTTTTAGTAGCTTTGAGTAGTAGTTCAAAGATATGTAAGTATACTCAGGCTTAATCATTATGCTCTGCAGAAAGCATTCTCTCACATGTGCATACAAGAAACCAGATAAGAGGTGGCATGGCTTAATTTAATTTATAATTCATTAAGCATATGGAATACACAGGCTTTTTTTTAGGAAGGAGTCTAGCACCAGCCACTGCTGTAAGAAGTATAAGAACAACTAAATGGTCTGGTGAATATTGATGTACTTCTCAAAAGAGAATGTAATTTGATTTGGTAAGTTTTCAGTGATTATAGTTAAAAAAAAATTAACATGTAAAATTGTAATATTTAATGGGACATTAATATTGCTCTTCTCTTAGATATAGTTTAAAGTAATAAATAGAAAAAAATGATAAAAAATTTTTGACCATGCATATGATCCAATTGTCAATAAAATTCAGCTTTACTTTTGACTTTTTCAGTCATTTTTCAGGATGTAGGGCAGTTGGGATGTCACTTATACTGGTTTTACTTAAGCAAACCTCTGACTTACTTAAGAAAGATTTTTGCTGAAGTAAAGAGCTCAAGTTTTTCCCTTAAATCTAGCAATAGGCAGAAAGACCTAAGCAAGAGATTTCTACTTCCTTATCATTTTTTTAACTTTTTGCAACTCAGCAATATATTAACAGCATACATTTATCTCTAAGTCTTATCTCCATTCAGAAAGTCAGTGCATCTATTGTACCAAGGAAATCATGTTCAGAGAATTTCTTTTGACTTTATAGCCTCTCATCTTGAACTGACACTGTACACCACTCATCACCATCAGTGTCAAATTCTGTATCTGTAGACACCTCAGTAGCATCTTCTGTAAGGGAAATATTTAATTTTACCCACAGAGGTGAGTTTTTACCCACAGTGCCATTAACTGCAAAATTCTGCAGAAATTATTCTAAAAACTTGCCAGAGGTTAGAAAAAATATAATTTTTCCTATGAAACTATCCTATATGACTTAACAAAGAATTTTATTTCTCTTAGGTAAGTATGGAAAATAAAGGTAGAAAAAGGCTATCAATTTCTATTACATTCTGTAAGTGATTTTTTAGGGTAAAAATATCTCTTGTCCCATAAGGTCATTATTCAGAAGCATGCACCAACCCTTAACATAAACAATTCATTATGAATAAGCATTGCTGGAATCATGTAATGTGCACTTACTGGTAACAGAATGAAGACACATTATTCCTGTCCAAAATGGGGATGCAAACTATGAGCAAATAATAAGGTTTGTTTTTTTCAAAACTTTAAAAAACTTTTCAGTAGAAAATGGCTTATAAACTAAACAGGTTTTTTGAATGTTACTGGAACAGTTACACGGTTGGATATGAGATGCAACTTTCAGGAGTAGTTAAGAGAAATTATACCAAAGAAGAGAAGGAGATTTCTGGCAAATTATATTGCTAAAGATGACAGTGTCAATGTCACAAACTTTTGTAAGCCACGTAGAAACACAGCACTAGAGGTTGTCTGTTACATTATAGACTCAAGATCTTTGCTTATAATATTCACAGACTGATCAAGCTGTATCATAAGTCCAGCACAGAAGGAATAATGTCCACAATGTGAATGTCAGACAAATACAGATTAGAAACAGGATTTTTTTTTTTTAACTAGAAAAACAGGAATGTCTGGAAAAAATTGGTAACAATCATGATTAAGTCCACAATGTTAATATCACACAGACTTTTTCCCTAAAATACTTTATTATTTTCAGATAGTGATTTCCTCCATTATACACCTCTTTTCTTGTCAAAAAACAGTTTGACTATGTGCAGCCTGAGATAACAGCCTTCTGCAGGTGCATAAGCCTTCCATGGTGCACTGATCTGATCCAGGAACAATAGCTATTACTACGTCCCACAGCCTATGAAATATGTAGTACAAAAAGGCTATGATCATTTGGGTAGCTTCCAGGAATTGGGCAACTGATATGTTAAATATTCTGTTGGAATAAATTTAAAACCAGCTCAGGACAGCTGTAGAAAAAAGAAGGCCAACGTTAAAAAATAAAAATAAAAAATAGGAGAGGAGGCCAAAGTTGAAATAATAGTGTCTAGCTAGAAGTGTTTTTTTAGCAGATTAAACTAGCTGAAAGGTAAATTTTCTTTGTAGGTCAAAGGCTAGATTGCTATTGGTACTTACTAGGCATATCGCTACACTTGTACAGATGTGTGTTGCAGTCTGGGCATTTTATGACATCAAAATTCATTATACAAAAAAGATTTCTGTTACTGTAACAATTATTTGCAGTGATATGGCAATTCCCATGTTGAAAGCATCTTACTAGTAAAGAATGTACACAAAACTTTGTGTTTTTATTATTTCTGCCAATAAAATACTAGTCATCTTAAATGAGAGTACAAATTAGCAGCTCTAACATTAAAAGCTGAACCTCTGTTTTTGTAACTGAATTATAAGAGTCCTAAACATGGTAGGCAATTTGTCAAAATCTGCAAAGGCCGGATGTTTCACAATGAAAGACCAGTATCTTCTGAAAATGACAACTAATTAATTTCAGTGTTTGCAATCAAATGGAAACTGCAAGTGACTCTCTCTGGAGTAAACTCACCAAAAGAGTATATGCAGGTCCTTAAACACTAGAGCTGCCAAGGAAAGCTTCCCCAAAAGAATTAAATGGCACAAGCAAATGTATCTACCATATTTGAATTATATGCACATTTATACTCAAGTTACTGATTGCCTGGTATTAAATTTAATTTTGAATAGAAAGATTGCAAAGGTATTTATGCATCCTTACATTAATACTATTGAAGAATAACTTTTAAAAAAACATTAAAGAATGTCTTCTTGCTCAACTACCAAACAATGATTTTGTTGGAACTTGCTGTTTTTAGAATTACCAGAGTGCTCCATTTTACCTTAAAACCATAGCTCCCATTGGGGGTAAATGATTACTCAGCTAATGACTGATTTCATGTGTACCGAAGCACAAACTGAAGGATTTAAGCAATAAGTGTGGAGCTTACTGTTTGTTTGTTTTTTATTTTTTTTTAAATACAGAGACTTGTCAGATTATAAAGGAAAGATAAATGAAATGTTTCAAACTCTGTTTCTTTTGCTTATTAATGTAATTTGTACAGTTTTTTCTGAAGCTGTCTCTAATTTTGAAAATTCAGCATTAGTTGTCCAGATAGCTCATCAGCCAATTATTTTATAACTCATAAATCAACTTTATCTAGATTTGTTGACTAAAAGGCATTCAACTTTAATAGTTGCTGTTTAACATACTCTTAACATACTGTCATAATGCAAATTAATTCAAATTCATCATAATACATACATACATACATATATATACACATATATGTATAATCTGTCTTTTCCTCAGCTACAAAACAGAAATATTTATTGAACTATATTATTGTTGTTGTGCTACTTCTTTCTGGTATTTAGCCTTTTGTTTATGATTTATTAAAAATTCTAGCTATTCTCTCTAGCTCTTCTGGCCATAGTTTTCTCCTTTATTTCTTTATGAGCCTTCTGCAATTTTAGCCCATAATTTATGCTAAATATTGTCAGTTTTTCCTTTATTGAATTTTGTTCTTGTTGCTTTCACATTGCCTTTAAGGCTAAGATGTTTTGTAACAACTGTAGCTTTGGGAATCTAGTAAAATAAGCAGCTCCCATATTGTGATGGTATTGTGCTGTTTATCTTCTCTCTCAGTGCGACTGGCTTGTAATTTTTTTCCACTTTGTGAAACTGGCACCTCTAAAGAATAAAATGTACATATGTTACCGATTAGGATTTCATTCTCTTCGCATGTGGCAAATGTATACAAGTCACAACCACTTGCATTCAATCAACCACTAACTTTCAGTTCTGGATCTGCTCCCCTCTGTTGTGATGAGGTTTAAGGTAAAATTCAACAGTCATAGAGTATGTGAATCTTTTATTCTTCTTGAGCAAAGAAGTTGTTTTATATAAGTGTTTACAAATTCCAAAGACAAGCTTGTATCAGCAACCCTGGGCTTTTAGCACATTTTGAAAATCCTATTAGCACCATTTTTTTTTCTGTATGTTATAGAGAGTACTTAGTGAGCATATCTGTTTCCTAATGGGATGTTGTGATCTTTAACACATACTTCGGCCATTAGGATAGTTTTAGCCATTAGGATAATAATCTGTAAGTATTCTGTAAGTATTTGTGAACATTTGGAACCAAGCTGTCAAAGAGATGGAGATAAGGAATGCTATTTCTTCTGTTTCTCATTTTCCCCATACTAGATTTCCTATGAAGGTTGTAATTTGTGATTTTGACATTCTAATCATGCGATCCTACCTACTAGCTTTCACTGATACCAACAAGATTGAATTTGTGCTTGCAAATGAGCAATTCTAACTCTCCTTGTTTATAGCCAGTCTCCTGGCAGAGATACATAGGAAATTAAATAATGTATTCTTTTCATGTCTCTTAGACACTTAGTGAATTTTCTTCTTGACATCTTGATTCTGTGCTAAATGAGTGATTATTTGTTCTCTTTCCCCTTTTGTTGCTAGTTTAATGTCCTGTTGACTCAATCAACCAGGTGGTCAGCTAGAAGATTTTTCTTTCCCTCTTTCCCTGTAATAAAGGCTATTTGAAATTATATGCCTCCTTCTTACAATAAAACATAGCCCATTTACCAGAACTTTCTATCTTATCCTACTCACATAGCTGCTTGCTACCTGCATCTTCACTTCCAGGACAGGAAAGATTTCTGAGAATGTGGTTTGGACACTGTGTGAAATGAAGAGGAAAACTCAGTAATTCATTCCAAGTGAACCGTGACTTCTTGTACTTGCATCTGCAAGGAAGAGAAGTCATTACTGCCTTTCCACATACTGTTCCTCATTGGTACGCTCAGAGCTAAAGACAGAATGTAGCTTCTTTACAGCAAAAGCAGAACTTTGTGAAGGTTTCCCTACTCAGCTCCAGATTTTAAATAACAGAAAAGTAACATGAATTTATCCTCTGCTCCCTTCATCACGATTTGCATTCAGAGTTGCCAGCAATGATGGAGACATTTATTATGTATTTTGGGATCACTTATATTGTGCAGAAGCAGTCTCACTGATGTTCATTACTTAGTCTGTAATTATTACGGACTTTCTTGTTTACATGTACAGGCTGGATGTGAATTAATATAATCGTCCTAGTTATTACTGAAATCCAGGGTACATTCTTTACAAGATATTATTTCTTACCTTTGAATCAATATTGAGTTCTATAGGACTAAATCCAGAAAGCTGCACAGTATCCCCTGTCCCCTACTAATCTGTGGGGGCAGGACTGTTACTCTGACAAGACACACCTTTGCAGACCTTTCTGAATGATCTGCAGCTTTGGACAATTACAGTGCTTCAGTGAAATACTCCAGCTTAAGTGGAAGAGATAAACTGTCACCTCTTGTTCTATTTATGCTGTATTTACTAACATCTCAGAATTGAGTAAAGCAGAGATTTGCTGTTGGAGCCGTATGGGTTCTTTTTCACACTTTTTTTTTTTCCTTCTTGGCTTCATTCCCATATTTCCTAAAAAGTTAGAGAATTGAAATGTCAGTTCAAGCGCTCCTTACAGGTAAAGATCAACATTCCTTTTGACTGATATTGAAATCTCGAAAGATAAGATCTTAGGTCCAATTCATAGATGGATTCAGACATCTTACTTCAAACTGCTATCTGAAAACTTCATTCCAGATGCTAAGGCAGAATGTGGCTAAATTTTCCAGGCACTTTTTTTTTCTTTTTTTTAAACTTTATGCTTCTGCAGACATATAAAGTCACAACTTCCACACATCCAGAATTGACCTAATCTGGGTTGAATATGCTGAGAACCTCTAGACTCAGTTCACACCCAAGAAGCACATTAAATTCTTCCTTTGGCCCTAAAAGGGCTCGTTATACATACGATACTGTGAAAACACCTAAAATACCTGCTGAGGTTTGCAGTATACCCAAAATGCAGTGGGAGCCACCTAAAAACATACCTATAGGAATTGTCTTATTATATGTGACACCCCTCTTATAGAAAGGTCTATTTGTTAGAGCATTCGCTGGCTGAGATGCAGAGTCAGTTACTTCCTTTTCCTGAGGGAGGCAATTTCAGACTTTTTTCCCCCACTAACCAGAATGGAACCATACCCAACAGCCCACAAGATTTTTCTGAGAACGGGAATATTGTCCATTCTGTTGAGACTCTTCCTTCAAACAGAAGAAAGAAAGTTTTGGCAAAAAATGCCAAATCAAGAAGTTGTTTTGGATGCTGTGGTTGTCAGGTGACTGGAGATACGGGTAAATCACTTCAGAGACCAAATTTAAGGATTTTCAGTCCTCATTATCTAGTTAGCTTCATTTAGCAGCATCTTGAGTGTACTGATTTCAGATGTCTCTCAGATTAGGCTGTTGATCCCTTTGGATATCATTCTAATTTAACTTTCCATGCAATCTATGGGGAGCCAAGGAAATAACATAAGGTTCTGGATCTCATTCAGGAATTCTGTTGCCTACAGCTATTAAATCTGACAGTTACACATTAGCACTGCAAAGAATTCTATATTAAAGGCCTCTCATATTGTAAAAAGAGTAGGTCAAATTGCAAGAGAGGGGCTTAGGTCTGTAGAAAACTCAAATAAAAATAGAGCTATATTGTTCAGAAAGAGGTAGGTTTGACTTGCATCATTTTCTCTACTTGATTTCCACTGCACCATTTAAGCTGTTTAAGCCAACACATTACTCTATTTACAATGCATCACTACAATATTTATCGTTCTAATCAAATCTGCAGCTGGTTTTCTTAACTTGAGATTCAGTACTGGCTCCTTCATAAACAGCACCAAATCTTCTTAAATTTAAATATAGTGCTCCAGACAATATGCTCATCAAAAAAAAAGAAAAAAAAAAAGCCCATTCTGTTTCAATTTTAAGGGATGTATTTGCTGCATGTTAATGTTAAGTTCTGTAATGTTTTCCCTTGAAATATCATATAGACTGTATTTTGCTAGAAAATATGTCATAATGTTTTCTGATATTTTTAGATGAGCTAAAATGTATATCTGTTCTTAATCTATTCCCTCTGCTGAGGCAATGTACATCCTCAGCAGCATATTTAACCAAATGGATTTTTTTCCCTAGCAGATTAAACTGAGTTCTGCTGCAGGCACAGAACTTCCTATTTAAATGACAAATGTCTCTGCTTGCAGATTTGAAAACTCACTTATTGACTCTTTCATCTTGTGTAAACAAATAATCAGCCCATCACCACTATGGTGCAGAAAGTGAAGGAATAAAGGGGAAAAGGAATTTTTGGGAGTTCTGCCAAATATCGCATCACTTAGAATGAAAAATGACTTGTTTGCTGTTAATGTTGCCATTATATACAGATAGTAGACAGCAATGCTGAGAAAGAACAAAGAAAAATCTACAAAGACTCTGTAATACCAAATACTTCTTCACACTTAAAGTCAGTGAGATGTTTCTTTCCCAAATGACAACAGCGAAGATCTGTTTTTTTACAATCTAGATTTCTATCTGTGTAGTTTTCTTTCACAATTAAATTCTGAGAGCTGTTAATTTAAGATTTTTTTAATTGACCTTCAAGTTTTCAAAGAGTTTAAATATAATATTACTTAGGTGCACCTTGAAGAGTCTGAAGTTAACTTGTGAATAGTGTTTCTAAATGATTTTTTTCCAGATAAAGCCTATTTTTATAAAAATGCAATGCATGTGAGACATTCTATATGTTTTGCTGTTGCTTTTTTTGTTTGTTTTGTTTTCATAGTGAATTATTATGGAGGAAATGAAAAATCAATGTGATCTAAAGAAAATGAACTCTGAATTGTCTTTTTTCATATAACATTGCTTTGAAATGTGTTATTGTTGACAAACTTACTGGGTAAATAAAAGCAACAGAATTGCTCAGGGAGTTTGGTGTATGTAAAAGTAATCTTGTGCTGAGGTAGGTTCATAAAGAAGAAAGCGTAAACTGCAGGTTATAGGACTAATCTGCAGCTGCTATAGTTAGAGAAATCAAGTGTTATACTGAAGCAAAAGCATTATGGAGTTACTTCCAAGTAACTGCATTGGTAAACCCTGGTTGGAATCTGGACCAGTAAGACTCTCCTCCAGCTAGATTTTGTTCTTTTCTTACAACAGTTTTATGGCTGGTTTTATGGTCACTCCCCTAAATTAAGAGAGAAACTTCATGAACATAATTTGAAATTACATGTTACATCAAAGTCTCTGTGATCTAGATTCAATAAAATTGCTGTGTTCTAAATTCAGCTGTTCTAGCTATAATCAGAGCTGTTCAAAACAGCAGATACATACAGATTTGCAGTTAACAGATTAACTCCTCTCCCTTCTAAGAATAAAATCTCAATTCCTTAGAATTAAATTAAAGTTTATATTTACAAACATGGCCAGTCTTCTTTCACAGCTAGACTGTGTTACAACAGCCAGATGTAGGATAACAGAATGGATGTTTGCCATAAAAGAAATAAACTTTAGGGAATATAAGACATGGCTATGAAGTAATTAATTTAGAATGAACAGAGAAAAAAAACCTGAAGAAATTAATATGTTTGCTCTGAATCTTAAAGTAAATAACATATTTGCAAGCTAGGAGATGACAATTTGTTAATCTTAGGTGTTATTGGTCTATGTGTATTTGAGACTCATTTTTAATTTCTGAGTGTAAATCACTTAGGCTAAATCACCTGCATTTTTAGACATTAAGGAAAACTGCAAACTCTCACTGGAGGATTGTAATATCAAACACATTGTTAACTCACACTGCAAAAACTTCTCAGTAACATGAAAAATGAACATCACTAGATCCACACGGAGAACAAAAATGTATGTACACATAAAGCCTGCAATCCTATATCTACTCAGTGGTTAAATTAATGCTGTCAAAATGCTCTGTCTTACTTTTTTAATATCTTCATTTAAATGTAGATTTTGACTTTGACTTCATGACTAGATAGCAATACTAATTAGAGTGACAACTGGAATAATCTAAAGCAGAGATTTGCAGCAGGGACATTTTGCTTCTGGTTGGAAAAAGGCTTCACCTATTCTCCCTTAATAACTTTGATGTTCATTAACAAAACCCCCCCAAATCCTTGAATCTTCAATGTTAATTATCTCTTGAATTTTCTTTCCTAAATCTAACAGTGACTTTGCTGCCTGTTTATAAACCCATCAGTATTCCTGCTAGATGATTGCATAGACTGACACAGGGACTAAGATGAGAAGAAAAATAGGGAAAAATAATTTATTTATTTATTTTAAATAAAAATAATACAACTAGATAAGAAATGAAATTCACTGGACAAAGTCATACTGTATCTTTAAAAGGTCTCAAATAATGTTATATTTACCGCCTCAGAATCAATGGGGATTTTGTCCCTCTTTCAATGAGAGAGGAATAAGTTTATTCAAAGGAAAAGCAAATATAATAAATTAAGGCTATATAAATAAGCCAGAGGGCAAGTTTTTCTGTCAGGTGCACTGATATAAAATCAATGTAATCTCATTAGCTTCTTTCTTTACTCTGTATTTATCTTGGAATAGTTAGTGAGAGTAATATTTAGCCCATAAGACCTGTTACAGCAATATAACTCAATTGATTGAAATGGGAATGATCTATCATGCTAGTATAAGTTATATCTGGAATATTGTCTTTATTTTCAGTCCTTTACTGATACTTCTTGCAAGATTAAAGAGGTTATAGAGAAAGTTATTTTGGTGTTTTTACAGTCTCTACAGAAAGCCACAGTTAAGCTAACCCCAAAAGTCTTACATGCACACTGACAGTTATTATTACCATACCAGGGAAATAGTGTCACAGTTTAAAATTTGTTCATTATTTATAAAATGGTTAGTTTTCTTTCTTTCATCCAGTCTTTGCTGGATGAAGTTGTTAATCAAAGTCCCACAGCTTTTGCTGCTCAAGGATTCCTGAATAGAAAATAATCTGTAGCCTGGGAATGCTGGAAGCCGAAAGTTGGACAGGCTACATAATGATTGACAACTCAGGTATCGTATTTTACTAAGGCTGGGACCCACCTCCCTCTGCTAGAGCTGAATCACATGGGAGAGTATATATCATGGGTCGAATCATCAGTTTATTCAGGCAGATAGCCCACTAATGTAGAAGTTATTCATCTAAGTAAAGGGAGAAGCTAACTTCAGCAAACCTTTTGCTTCAAAAAGACCTTCAACATCATGTGCTTTCAATGGCTGTGAGTACTTTTTAATCAGGAATGCTTTCTCAATAAATCACAGTAAGAATACTGAGAACAACTCATCTGCAAGGCTGCAAAGCATGGGGGGAATTTGAAGTGCAGGATAAACAAACACATCTCCTTGACTAACTATCTAGTATTAGCATTCTAACAGTTTCTGCTTGATCTTTTTTTTTTTTTTAATAAATAAAATTTAAAAATGAAGAGGATTTTAATTCCAAATGTTGGACCAGTCAGTCCATCAGTCACTAGGTACAATTTGCATATCGTATGCCTGCTTGAATAAGCTATGTATTCGTCATACTAATTTTACATTGGCTCTTTGGTCATCAGAAAGAATGGCAAGCTGCAGTAAAAACAAAAATCAAAAGGTAGTTGAAAGTGAAGATTCTTGTTTATCATCTTAATGGCATAACTGAGAATGTTATGCATGAATAAAAAAATACACAGCACATTCAGATGCTGAAAGTATGTGGTACTGTATAATATTCCATGGAACAGAACAGAAAATTTGTGTGAGATTTTAAAAACAATTTAAAAGCATCCCCCAAAGACTGAAATTCAGTGAGAATTAGATACCCTTATCCAGCTTTGCAAATACTACCCTTAAGGCAGATAGTTAGCTTGAAATTTTGCTGGAGATTTAAATTACAGCTTCCTCAACAGTGATCTACAATGAAACAGGTAGAATGAAAGGACAGCTAGGGATGTATATTGATCAAAATATTGCTTTATCACTACTGTCTATTTTTAACTAGAATTCATATTAACCACTTCATACCATTTCATTCTATTAAAAGTATTTGGCCATTATTTATTATTCCAACTGTCGGAGGATGCCGGAGTGGGAGGCGGGCCCGGAGTAACGACGGAGTCTCAATATGAGTATGATCGTTCTCCCTTTATTAGAGTTTACACAAAGTATATATATGGATAAGCAATACGCATGCGCTAGCAATAGTTACATGATTGGTTACAGTTTCTGTCCACGCGCATAAAGCGGATACATGATTGGTGCAAGGTTGCTGTCCACGAGGTGTCCATGAGGACGAGGAGGGGTCCGCTTTCATATATGGAACCTAGTTCCGAGACTTGTTTACCAGTTTCGTGAATACCTTCTTTTGTAGTGCTCAAGGCCGCTATACGGCCGCTTTCAGCAGGCTCGCTTGCCTTGGCCTAGATTCCTTCCTCTACCCTGAAGAGGGGATTGCTCACCCCAATCAAAGCATGCCCTCTCTCACTTAACCATTCCCCTAACCATTCCTCCATCATTTCCCCCTCTTGTTTTTGAGCAATCCAGGCGTGGTTCACTACCTTTAGCAGAGCGTTCTTAAAGCAGCTTAACACTACACATAAGCACAAACTGCCAACTACAAGGATTAGTAAAATGCGTAAGCCTTCAGTAAGCAATCCTGTTAGCCATTGCGGTAGATTTCCAAACAGGTTAGTCAGCCATTCGTCGAATAGCCCATGGTTCTGACGGATCTTACTTGTATGTTCCTTCAACCACTGCAATTGTTTGTGAATGGATTCACCATGATTAGACAAATTCATGCAGCACATACCTTCAAAATCCTCGCAACCATGGCCTTGAGCTAATAGCAAAAAATCAATTGCAGCCCTATTTTGCAGAATAGCATGTCGCAGACTACCTTGGTCCTCTAATAGGATCTCTATTATTTCAGTGGTGATGTTAGCTTGCTTCTCAGCCCAGCACGCTAACCGTCCGATCTGATTCAGGGCGTTGCCTGCCGCTGCTCCAGGCACGAAGGACAGGAACACTCTTTCAGTAGGACTGCGGAGGGAAACTTGATCATTACAACCGGGTGAGAGCCCTATGGCTGCTCGTTTACTGCGGACGGCGGTCTGGGTCTCCGTGATATGTTTCCACCAATTTTGATCCGGTGCCAGTAATGTCAGCTTACCAAGATAACACAGAGCCCCCATTACGCGTTTTAGGATTCCCTGCCAGGCCCTGTCACCACATATCAAGAAGACGTCTGGTGGCAAGGCCTTTGGGGTACCATTGTTCCAAATTRAGTGCCCCYTTKTGRCCTCAGCCCCAARRGCTCCCAGCCCCTGGCGGCTGGTGCCATTGGTGCCACAGAAGGAATCACGGTTTTGATAGTCATAGTAGACTGCTGTTGGGGTGACGTTCGTCTACCCTGTCCAGTTAAATAACCGGTAAGGGTGCACGCGTCCCCCAAAATATATACATGTTTGAGTCCAATTTCCCGTTGTGTTCCCAATTTTCATGGACCCCAACAGGTTTAGCTCCTGCGGGTCCCATGGCAGCGTTCTGTTTAGGCCTGCAATGAGGGTGGCACTGCAGCTAGCAGTCGACAGACTGCCACTGCAGCTTCCCGTGCTGTACTCCTGGAAGCTGTTGACATTATAGCTGGGGACCCCTATTAAACAGGTTCTAAAAGGTTGGGTAGCAGAAGCTAAAGACAAACAGAAAGCGTGTTGCCCTGTCTTATTCGCCCAGGTAACCCACATATTTTGCCGAGGCTCAATCTTGTAGAGAGCCATTACCACTGGGAACAGTATCCCCAGAATCAAGATCTTCGCTGTCTTGTTCGGTAGATGAGTCATGGCGAGTCAAGACAGGCTTCATGTTCTTGCTGGGTACCCACACTGGACCACGATCTGTGGARACACACATATAACCTCGACCATTAAAAATAACAGGGGCAGGCCCAGTCCATATTCCGGAGACTGGGTCCCTATACATTACTTTAAACTGCGGTAAAGTGGTTGTATTATTAAATTTAAGCTGCTGATGGTGAATGATCACCGGGGGCTCCTCACGGTCGCCCATAAGACAGAGATAATTCAGGGTGAAGAGCGCATGGTGCAGCCTCTGCTGTCCGTCCGTCTCTTCACCTTTTTGCTTTCTGAGATAGTCTTTTAATACTTGGTGGGTACGTTCTATGAGCCCTTGCCCGGTCGGTGAGTGTGGAATCCCTGTAACATGATCAACCCCCCATCAAGATAGAAACATCCTAAGCTTCTGACTGACATAGGCAGGTCCATTATCCGTTTTTATGCGCTCAGGCACACCCAATACGGCAAAACAGGCCAAAAGGTGTTTGCATACATGATGTGCCTTTTCTCCGGGTAATGCAGTTGCCCATATCATTTTYGAAAAGGTATCAATGGTTACATGYACGTATTTTAATCGACYGAAYTCTGAAACATGAGTGACATCCATTTGCCATAATTCTAGAGCTTTCAGCCCTTTTGGATTTACTCCAAGCCCAATGCCTGGGCCATGGTTTCCACATCTTGGGCAAGCCTGTACAATACCTCGGGCCTCACTCTCTGTCAAGCCAAATTGCCTTTTTAAACCCTTGGCATTCTGATGAAACATGTCGTGACTTTGCCTAGCTTGCTGAAACTTATCCATAGGGGGTAGATGACATACGGAGCTAACCAGGCTGTCAGCGAGCTGATTGCCTTGGCCTAGCCCCACATCTAGCTGGTGACTACGAATGTGGATAACACAGCAAGCCGCTGTTCGTTGACCCAGCACAGAGCGCAAGGTGATGAACAGACTTCCCAACCTCGGGTTAGATGTTTCCCTTATTAAGGCATCCTCCAGCCGTGGTACTATCCCTGCTACATACAGCGAGTCAGTCACTACGTTTAGAGGGGTATTCAACCAATTTGTTAGAGCCCAAACTACCGCAGTTAATTCCAAAGTCTGAAGGGAGTCCCGAGGCTGTCCCTCCATGACGTGTTGTTTCCATTGTTCACCTTCTTTCCACACGCATGCGGCACGTCGCAAGCGCTTACCCGCATCCGTGTAGACAGTAACGCCATCTGAAAGGGGTTCCCTACTTACTTTGGACTTTTCTATCCATTGATTTCGCTGTAGCACCTGCCATAACTTTCCCTGAGRCTGACACGAATGTACCTTACCACAGAAACCTAACAGAGCATTTTGTATGGCCAYAGCRTTTTGGAGCCACCACTCKAGGTCAGCCATGTTAACAGGTATACTGATATYGTTCGGCTCTTGACCACTGATCTCTAAGATTCTTGATCGCCCTTTGCGTATCAATTCACCCACTGCTTYGGTTCGGGTCTGGATACTCGTTTTTGGTTGTACACTCAGAAACACCTACTCCAAGATGTTAAATATATCATTGTGATTTTTGCCTTTGTCAGCGGCATCGACCAGAACAGGGGAAAAAGATTCCCCGTGGCTGTGTTGCCACTGGCAAATGACTGCGTATGGTGAGTCTTTCCCATTGCATGTGAGTAAGGATATGGGCAGGCTTAGGAGGCGCCGCGAGGACCATGACAGATGTAGTTTTTCCACAATGCGCTGCAATACCGCACGTTGCTCAGGTGTCAGGATAATCTTGGTAGCAGGATTCGTGCCGCGCAGCAAAGCCGTCAAGGGCGCAATATCAGTGTTAGAGATACCGACACAATGCCGCACCCATTGGATATCACCAAGTAAGGTTTGGACATCATGTAAGGTACATAATTGAGTTGCAAGCTCTGTTTTCTGGGGTCGAATTTTTGACTCTGCAATGGTCCATCCAAGATATTTCCATGGAGCCGTGCGTTGGATCTTTTCTAGTGCAATGACAAGTCCCTTTGTGGATAAGATGTCGCTTAATTGTTTTAATGACTGTTCTGTAAAAGGCTCTGCCTGACAACAAAGAATGTCATCCATATAGTGATAGATTATGGTATCTGGCCATTGATTTCGAAGTGGCTGCAATGCCCATGCGACATAAAGTTGGCACAGTGTCGGTGAATTTTTCATTCCTTGTGGTAAAACGACCCACTCATAGTGCTCCGCGGATGCAGCCTTGTTTATTGCTGGCACAGAAAAGGCAAAGCATTGTGTATCTTGAGGGTGTAACAGGATGGCAAAAAAGCAGTCCTTCAAATCGACTATCAGTATATGCCATCCGTCTGGTAGCATACTAGGTGATGGCATTCCGGGCTGCAGCGCTCCCATGGGCTGCATCTGCTCATTGACCTTGCGGAGATCATGCAGAAGTCGCCACCTTCCGTTCTTTTTTGGAAAGACAAAGATAGGCGTATTCCATGGATTAACAGAAGGCTTGATATGTCCGGAGGCAAGTTGTTCGGCAACCAGTTGCTTAGTGATTTGCAGTCTATCACCCCAGCAAGACTCCCTTGGAAGTCCAGAAGAGGGGGTCATTAAGCAGGGAGATATCCCTTTGTCTTTCTCTTGCGCCTGCAGCTCCACCTTTCTCAGGCGTTCCGATAGGTCCTGTAGCATTCTCATGGTTTCCCCTGGTGACGGCGGTACCCTACTCTTGTCTGGTGCACTATTCTCCAAAGGCTCACTGGCTGAAAACAGCGGGGGGTGCTCTGATGGAGTTTGACATGAACTGATGGTATCGGTAAAGGAGGGGATAGGTGGCCACTGAGGTGGAACAGGCGGCGGCAATGGCGGGTACAGAGGAGTTATGCGAGACGGCGGTGAGGGGGGGAAACCGGGGGGAGGCCGGCCCTCCTTTCCGCCCAAATCTATGAGGTCAGCGAGGGGCGCGGCCACCGCCCCTTTGTGAACCTCCTCCGGGTGCACGTCCGCGTTTGCCTCAGAGCTCGGACCGGCCGGCTCTGGGAAAACTTCCGCCTTCTGGGATGGAGCTGGCAAAGATGCCGGCAGCCCTTCCCCCCCAGAGTCCTCCCGCACCCTTTGCAGTACCTCCGCGACAGTCCGACATGCCGGCACCGTTGGCCCTTTAATGGGGAGTGGTCCGCCGAAAAATCGCGACATCAAGCTTGTCTTACTCGGAGGGGGGTCTGATAGCGGCAGCTCCGGGGCTCAGCATTTTCGCAGCCACGGACGCTACTTCCCTCTCTGCCTTCATTGCGGTTAAAGTTTCCAACACAGTATTCCACAGTATGCGAACGGCTTTTATCTCCTTTTCCTCCTTCTCACTTCCCCCGATCGTCTTCTGCCACATTGCTCCCCCAAACTCTTGCCACTCAGACACCGAAAACAACAGGTGGGGGTCAGAAAAATGGCCCCAACGCCGTCCCAACTTGATCAAATCRTATACCTGCTTCRCCGGGGMTTCTATCCCTCTCTTAGAGAGGATTCSGACGAGCAGYGTGGCCGCAGCCTCAGTTTCCATGGCTGCGCCTGAGAGGTGGGGAGCGACCCCACAGACCGGTGTCTGCCCTGCTGCAGTTTAAGGCAGCGCCTTCTCTCAGCYGAAATTTCCCACTCCCCTCCTCTAGCTGCTTACCGCAGGCTCGGAGATCTTAGTGGAGCTGAACCATCCTCTGCTACCAGATGTCGGAGGACGCCGGAGTGGGAGGCGGGCCCGGAGTAACGACGGAGTCTCAATATGAGTATGATCGTTCTCCCTTTATTAGAGTTTACACAAAGTATATATATGGATAAGCAATACGCATGCGCTAGCAATAGTTACATGATTGGYTACAGTTTCTGTCCACRCGCATAAAGCGGATACATGATTGGTGCAAGGTTGCTGTCCACGAGGTGTCCATGAGGACGAGGAGGGGTCCGCTTTCATATATGGAACCTAGTTCCGAGACTTGTTTACCAGTTTTGTGAATACCTTCTTTTGTAGTGCTCAAGGCCGCTATACGGCCGCTTTCAGCAGGCTTCAGCAGGTTCGCTTGCCTTGGCCTAGATAAGGCCGCTTTCAGCAGGCTCGCTTGCCTTGGCCTACATTCCTTCCCTTACCCTGAAGAGGGGATTGCTCACCCCAATCAAAGCATGCCCTCTCTCGCTTAACCATTCCCCTAACCATTCCTCCATCACCAACATTATTATAACGTCAGTGTATCCCATGTCAATATATCATCTGTCTTGATAGGCTTGATGTGTCTAGATATACAAGCAAACTAAAATTTAAAATTTAAATAATTGCCACAGGAAATGGGAGTCACAGGCTGTTAGGGAGGGTACTATTGCACTTTGGTGATAGAAAAGAAATAAGAGAAAACCTCTGATCTGTTCAAGGAAGTCATAATACAAAGAAGAAAACTGTATTAAAATATTAAAATGAAATTCATCCCCAAACAGAATGTGGTTGCCCTACCTTAATTATCCAATCAAAAAAGAAAAAAACAACAACCCCCCCCCCCAATAACTAGATAACTAGTCCATCCTACTGAAAACAACACCAAGATGGAACTGCAGGAAAGATTTCCCTCTGAGAACGTCAAGCACCTATAAGCAAAAGAATCACACTTTGGTAGATACAGATGGGTATCAGAAACACCAGACTGTTTCTTGCTAACAGCTCCAGAGATGAGTTTATATATAATCAAAAGCCAGATCACTGTTGCATTTCCTTTCTGATGGATCTTTTAGTGGTATTTATTATTGTATATTTTAACAGAAATGCTTACTGCTCCTGTTTATTTATTTATATATCTATTTATTACAATCCTTGTCTTTTTCCCAGTGGAAAATTTCATGGCATGCTTTTTGGATGCAGAATGTGTATGTCATGAATTTCCTACTGTTCAGAAGAAACTGGAAGGTGAATCTGATCAGTTCCAAATGAAACCTTTAAGCGTAAAACTAACACCCACTGCTGTGAGTGCACCATGTACGTTTAACTATTTTTACATATATTTCTATTTTAGGTGGGTATATATATTTTAACTGACACTTCTTTTGTTAGCCACATATTTATTTTTCTACTGTCCTTTCTATTAGTTACTGGCCAAGTGACGTTAGTATGATTGGCAGCAATTTCCACCAACATTATACTTAAAAATAGTTGTGAGATGACTGTTGATATTGTACTTTCTGATTATCAATGTCTTCCGCACAGACATGTGTTACTTGTGTTAGCTGGTATCCCATTCTTTTCCTTTCCTTCCCTTCCCATCTCTTTCATTGTCTTTCTCAGGAGTCGTTTCTATGTCATTTATTTCCATGGTGTCCAAGAGCTTTACTAACATTAATGAATTTTTGTTTACTGTAAGACTTTCCTGAGTCACATCATGTCATACTGGCAGTCATACAAGGGAGGGAAGGAGGAAAAGAGGTTGTGTAAATTATAAAGATGTCCTACCGAAGCAGAGACAGACTGAAATTCCACTGTGATAAATGTTCCTCGTGTTCCCATATACTTGGAGATCAAGTCTGTATGTTGAATAGTTGAGGGTAAACAGGTAAAAAACACCGTTTTTTTGTCAGGAATTTATCACAGATTCCCTCTTCCTCATTTTTAACCAGAAGTATCCTGACTAAACCTTTTGTAACATAAACAGTCTACTGTGGCAGGTAACTGTTATCACAGCTCTGTAGAAGCCGTGCGAGTTTCAGAATAGGTGCTGTCCTTTACTCACCTTGCTTTTTATTTCTGATTTCCAACAAAAAATATATTAATTAATTCCAGAAGAAGACCCTTTTATTTTCTTTTCTGGTTGCAAAGGAAAGCTTTAAATGCATGCCCAGACAACAAAGATGTAGAATTGTTTGAAATGTCAGACTTACAGTCTGTATATAGGAAAGTATTTTTGTTTTGTTTTTCTGTGTTTTAAAGTCTCAGATGGGAGTTAAGTGACCCAGATCTTCTGGAGGAAGATTGAAGGCAACACACAGAGAAAAAGTGCAGATTATACTCCAGTGGTGTTGTTTCCCATCCCTCTGCAATTGCTTGGAGGGAACTAGAGGTTTGAATTCAAAATCCTTAAGTAAATCTCATCTTATGTTCTCAGCATAATAGTACCTCTTGTGTCAGTTACTAAAACTCATGCAGTAGTGGCTAGCAGTACACATAGGTTGTGAGGACAGATTTTACCACGATGCATGAGCCAAAAAAATATAATGGTTCCATATGCATTTTATGAATCTTTTTGGTGTTTAATTTCTTTAAATACAAGTATGTTTTAAAATTTTAGGACATTGCCACTTGTGGTAATAGATTTAAAAAAAGAAACATAAATAACAAAGAATAATATCCTTTTAGGATGTGTTGACATATTCAAATAATTTTCCTGCTTGTAAGTTGATGTATTATGAAGTCCAGAAGCTCCTTACTTTCTTCAGAGTATCACATTTTGTGATAAATTAATTGAAGTTTGTTTACACATTGCTAATTAATTTTAGGGAGCAGATATTGCACAACAGGGAATTAAAATAGTGAATATCTTAAAATACTAGCATTTAATTGAATAGTGGCTTTGGATAATTTTGAAAAACAATTTAAATATCTAATCTTAGTCAGAGTTGTGTTTTTAGAAAAATGGAGAAATTATGGTCAAGGAAGAACGCTAAAGAGAGTACTTTATTTGTGTTCACACCAATAGACTTCACATGTTATTAGGAGAGATGACCATTCACTAATTTCTTTTTATGTTGGTTTAGGAATTAACTACTCTTCTTTTGACTTGTCAGACCTGACTGCACCTCACTTTGACTGATATAGATCTCTATCCTGTCTGTATTTTTAACTTTTATGCAAATGTTGTGCAGCAATATCCATCATGAGTGCAGAAGCAGAGATTAGTGATAGAAAGGTAACAGTGTGTTATTGTGTCATGTTCACAGGCTTCAGAAAGTAAGAGATGGTTCAAAATCAGAAGTATAGATACAGTCCCTGCCCACCTGGTTTTTAATGGGATACAGACTCATAGGAAATTCAGGAAGAAGAGGAAGAAGGACAATAAGTAAGCCTAATGGAAGCCTCACTAAGGGTAACTGCTCAGGAGCATTTCTGCATCCTTTCTCTGTGTTGTGCTGCCAAGCTTGGTGCAAAATCACGTTCATGGTTATCCTACCTGGAAAATTGCTATGCCAAAGCTCACAGAGGCAAGGTAAATGTAGACCAGAAGGTTACAAGGACCTTGACGAATAATGGCCATTTTTCTGTTTCCCAATAAGCAACAACTAAATATTCTTGTCTTTTAGTGTTATTTTGATAACGAATAACCTATACTTATCTTGTTTTGAATTGCATGGTTCTCTTAAATCTCCATTGTGTTATGCTGTCCCTGCACGCCGCTACAAAAACAGAAGGACAAAGATTTTAGCGAGACTTATAAAGTTTGGGTGGGAGTGTACCTCCACTCTTTCCAGGGTAAGAGCTTCTCCTGGACTTGCCTTAAACACATACACATCAAGATAGCCCTGTCATTGGCTGAACAGAGCAAGGAAAACTATTTTGCCTGGAAGTATTTGTGTTATATCAGAAAGAGAGCCAGCAGCAGGCCCAGCTTCAGGCACAGACTTACATCATACAGACATCCATGTTTGACAAGGATGATGAAGTGGTTTGGCTTTGACACAGAACTAAGGTCAGCAGCTGCTAAGCAGAAGGGAGAGTAGAGCACCTCCAGTCGGCAAGCAAGCATTCAATATCAATGCCTTAAAGTTCAATGCGTAATAAAATCAGTAGGTGTGTGTTCTACTTCCTTTTCTTTAGGATGACTGTTTTAATGATGTTAGGTAAATTTTTCAGAATTCATATGATAGCCTTCATTGTTAGTTTCCAACCTTCGAATATCCTTTCATCATTATCAACAGCATTGTAGGAAAAGCTCTTCAATGGGTATTGCACTGTATTTATAAAAATACGCAGTCATGAGTTTAATGTGTTCAAATGTACATTTGAAAGATTCTTACTTTCATACAGCAATAACAATGCTGCAATATTGATGTGCTCTGCATTTTAGAAGTTGTGATCCTAGTTTCAGAGACATGCTGCATATCTTAAAAAAGAATTCTCAGATTCCTAAGATTACTCTCAACAATATATTCAGTAACAGAAAAAAGGAAAAATTTCTACAGAAGTTCCTTTTATATTTGATTTACATGATATCTGAAGGAGTAAAGAAAGGAGAAAGAGCCACATTGCTACTCGGGATATCTTAGGCTTGATGTTTAAGCAGTATCTTACTCCCAGTTAGAATGTAATGATACAGATATGTTCTATATCTTATCTCTTAAATTGCTGTTGTGGCATCAGCAACAGAGAGTAAACTGTTATTTGCTGAAATTGAATGTCTCAGGAATTTTTTGTGCATGAACATTTTAGATTTTTTTTTTTGCCAGATGTTATGAAGGAATCTGAACTCCCAGAATATCAAAAGAATAAAACTCCTTTTTCCTGTCCTCTAACACCCCCCCCAAACTCACAGTTTTAGAAATATGCAACATTTTAAGTGGAACAAATTATAGATCATTGAGTACAAAAGTTACACTACACAGAATAGAAAATTAATTAATATTTCAATATTCATTCATGGTAAGGAAAAGCAAAACGTTCATTTTTCTTTTCATGTCTATGGTAAACGGTCTACTGATAAGAAGTCATAGGTTAGCCCTGAGAGATCTGTTCATCCTTAAATAAGAGCAACTGGTTAACAGATATTTATTTGGAGAAATAACTTTTCATTAATTATTTTATTCTTTTTTTAAAATATAAATATTCTAATGTTTATAGTATAGTGTATAGTACTCTAGTAATAGTGTTATACTCTAGTAATAGTATAGTTATATTCTACTAGTGAACTATGTGAGTACTCACAGGTATAAATTACTTTCTTGAAAACCATTTCTGGAGAAAGGTATGATACATTTACTTGATAAGTGACAGAATTTTTTTAGAAAACTGCCACTATGTTAAAAAAATATTTTTTTTGAATATGTAACTAAAAATGCTACTTCAAGCTAGGCCAATAGTAAGCATTCCCCGCAGGGAAAAGTACATGCACTGGTGAAAGACATTAAGGAACCAACTCCAAGTTTTCTATGATGAAGACTATTCTTTACAAGTCATTGTTTCAAAGAATTTTTTCTCATTTCCTTCTTTCAATCAAATGCACTACCACATTTTATACTTGTGAACAAATAAGATGCCTATGAAACTTCTTGGTAAGCGAAAAGATCTTTAAAGACAAACTCATGTAACATAACTAGAAAAACAAAAAGAGTTCCAACAATTATGATGACATACTTTTGGCAGATCACAAGCCACATTTTGAGAAACCATGGCAGGACAAAGAGTGAACATCAATTAATTTTTTAGATAATATTAGCTTGTGTAAAACCTGGAAAAATATTATAGCTATGCTATGTCTTCCACCTAAAAGGGCAAAAGTATAAGTCAAAAAATATAGTACATTCACAGCTGCACGTAAAAATGAGAAGGAACTTGTGTTTTGATTTTGTGAGCAGATTGTCTACTTTACAATAACTTATGAACACTGTAGTTTGTAAATGATTTCACTAACTCTGATATTGTAAGGTAGGATAAAATTCTTCTCAAAGCCCTTCTTTTTTTACTCAAACCCTAACTATTTAAATATAAATATAAAACTTACACCTCAATATTGAGAAAGATCAGAGTTGATATGATGGATAGGTACATCTTTTACGCATATTCCTTTTTCATGTACAGACTCTTCCACGTGCTTTTTAAACAAAAGGCTGAAACATTTCTTACATAAGAAATGAATATTTTCCACTCAGGAAGAGAGACGTACTCCCACAAAGTTGGCAGTTTATGTTCACAGGGGCTTCACATTACTTTTATTACTTTTACCTGCATAGACTTCATTTGTACATCTTTCCTCATATTTCACTTTGTATTTAAGACATATTCAAAGAAAACTATAGTGGAACTCATAAGGGTGGATTCTCCATCCTGATGAACTGAATTTTTGCTAGGGTAATTTTATAGACTTTGTTATGGCAGCACAGGGAGTCAGGTTCACTGAGTTCTGTTTGGTTTCCATTAGAAACCATAAATCTTTCTCCACTGTCAGAAAATCAGCCCAGGTATCTCCACATTCAGTTCCAATTCACTATAACATTTGCAAGTCATAGAAAAACTCTGTGAAATGAGTGATGAATGAATCATATTCTGTCAATCACATGATAAGCTAGCTGTGAAAGCCCAACATGCAGGTATTTATATCTCAGACCTTCATGACTAACCTTCATAAATATAAGAGAAAGAACCTATACATTGTTGATAATGTATGCAACAGCTAAAGCGGAGAAAATGTCATAAAATATTTTTATTAAAAAAATCCAGCTAGCTAAGAGGAAACTCACAGTCCTAGCTTCAATACCACAGAAGCCCTTTGCAATATAGCCCCTGTAATTTACAGCAGAGTGGGGACAGATATGGGTGGAACAAAGCATTGCTTCTGCACATAACCTTCAGCTCAGGAGTTCAGCTCCTTCTGCTCCAGGGCCCATTTTGCTGAAGCATGGTCATATGTCTTTGGTTCAGTTTTACTGGAAAAACTGTTTTTAAGGTATAAATACATAAACTAAGCCATGCAAAATAAAGTTCAATTTGTAAGGTGAGAATAGTTAGTAGCTGAAGGAGTCAAAGAGAAAAATACTGACCTGAGAAGATGCAAAACCCTAAGGAGAAAAGAAAAAGAAACAAAAAACCCCCGGTGAATCAGAAGACATCAAGTCAGCAGCATCAAGGATCAACCCATTCCAAGGATCAATGGAAGCCAAACCTTCCTCAGCTGACTGATGACTGCCTGGCCAGCACAGCCTCAGCCTCATCATGTATCTCACTGGGAAAGGTGAGTTTACTAATGCTTCACCTAATGGCATGCTAAAGTCCTAGCTAGCTACTGTGTGTTAACCAATAAATAGTTAATGTGTACTCTTGAGTTGTTTAAATCCTGCCTGCAGAATCTCTTTGCAAATGGCAGAAGATCTCATAACTTAAATAAGCTGTGAGGGTGGGCTCCAAGGGGGTAAGAATTCTCCTGAGCATGTGTTCTTTTGGGAAACAGTGAATAAGGGAGCAGGGTGTGGGAAAACTTTTTACTCCCTTTGAAGCCTGTCCTGGGAAGCTGATACAAGCCTCTAGAAGCTGACTGTAGAATTTCCTGCTGCCACCTATTTTTGTCCTTCCTAACAGCTTCCCCTTCTATATAGACTGAACGATAGAAGCACTTACTTTAAACATCTATTGCTGTTTTAAATATGTCTTGCTATCTTTTGGTTC
>NW_020450052.1:45972-107337 GCF_003343035.1 Apteryx rowi
TTTGTGCCTTTGTTCACAAATAGCCTTTTGCTTTCTCTGAACATGGCAAGTATTTGATGCTTGCTGGACCATTTACAGCTATTCAGCAACCACATGTTTCATAGCCTTACCATGAAAGCTGGAAAAACATTGTCTCCATCTTTCCTTCTCACTTCCCTCCCTTTTGTCATGTAATCAAACATTCTTTGTATGGCTTTGTTCATGGCAGGCTATCAGAGACTGATTCTGAATGGATTATAGTTTTTAGGATACTTGAATACATTCTGTATTTAGCCTCCTTTGTCTGTGTGATGACTTGCACAAGTATTATCGCTTCCTTCTGGCATTTCATCAGATATACACTATGTATAAAATAAAATTATCTCCATAAAGAATAATATCAGCTATGAGATTTTATCTACACTATTTCAATCTTGGAGATTATAGTTTACATCATTCAGATGCCTCTTGGTTGAATACACCATGTATTCCCTTTCTTCTTAGTGTCCATTTTTGAGAAGAGAAATATTAATTTCTTATTTTTTAGCTTTTTTTTTCTAAATTTTTAGCTTTCTTGATTTACTATACATTTAAGACTAGAACCACAATTACCTTTTTAAGTTCAATGGCTCTCATGCAGGAATAATAAACAATTAGAAAGCCATGTGCTTTTAAAATGTCACAATTTAAAGAAATAATAGGTATATCCAATGACTCACATTCAACAGTAATTCATTTTTTTCTAATCCATGTTCAGGTCCACTTGTAGATTTTCTTTTCTTTCTGTAGATGTTTGAAAGCTAATACACTATCATGTATTTATGTTACATTGCTTTTATAATCTATTCCCTCACACTTTATCATCTTAGGTATCTTATACTTGATTGTTTTGTTCTCTGTATGAGATAGTTAACATCTGTAAACACAGGCATTTTTGTTTTATCTTGAAATTTCAGTATGAAATCCAAAATACAGTCTTACCCTGAACCATATAGCACTATTCAACCAGCTTTTATCTGTCTTAATTCTCAAGTCATTCAAACAGTGTAAGAGAAATCAAAAGATTTTACAGAAAATCTTACTCATGATCCTGCTTCATGTCATTTGATAAAAACCTGAGCTTACAAAGTAGGGCTTTAGATTAAATGTGCCTTAACAGCAAAAATCAAGGCAAATTTCTTAAGTGCATGCATTTCTTTTGTACATCGTATATGTCATGCACCATTAACAGATTGCTTAGTCCAACTTGAAAGAACTTTGATAGTTTCTGCCTAACAGGATCTTCTGTTTTATGAGTAAAAATAAGATATAAGATATAAAATATAGAAACCCCAAACCTATGATTTACCTATATCACATTTTCTCGTGTGTTTATAATCTTCCCAGGCACACCAATTATGTAAAGGTCTGAGACCTCGATTTTCATGGTAAGGAAAGGTATCTCTTTTTTTAGGGTTTGTTCACAGCTTATTGCATGGGTATTCCATTTTTCTAGCATGGGTGTGCTTGGAGAGTGCAGTGGGAAAGGGGGACATTTGGGGACCAGTTCAGATAGAGCCCCAAATCCCCTGGAAGGTGAATGGAGGTTGCTCCTTCCTCAAGAGCAAATGAATGTACCCAGCCAAAACCAGCCTCTTCAGTATAGGATTGGTGAGGAGAGAGAGAAAGAGATATGATAAATTGGGAGGCTGCAGACTGAGGGTGCTAAGAGAAGCAGAACTTGGTTGCAGTAGGAAGTTTCATAGGATACAGGGAAACAGAATTCCCTAGGGATTAACAGCACAGTGTGCAGGTTGTGCTACCAAAGGAGCTGCTTGTGGTTCCTGGACTAGAAAATAAGGGCATATGAGGAAAGAGTATTTTTCATTTTACTTTTATTTCATTTACCTCATCCAGCAGAGCTAATTTTTCTCTGTTTTAAAGAGCTAACCTTTCTCTATATCGGGATGGTTATGCTGTAATAAGATGTAGGTTTAGAGACTGGAAGTCCTTTCGTAATTCTTTAGTGGGCCCACTTTAAAGAAATGATGGGATAGTTCCCCTTCAAAGCTATGACCTATTTCCCATCCCACTCCCAAATACAAAATTATAATGTATTTCATGTAAATATACTTCTTTAAGTGACTTTTATTTTCATTGCTCATGTCTCTAAATCCACTATTAAATATAAGTTATTTTGCTCAAAATACTTTTATTCATTAGGTTGACAAAATACCTAGAAATGCCACTGCACCTTGAAATCCACCAAATTATAATGTGGACATCTTTTAGCATTTTAGAAAGTGTAATAACTTTTCTATAGCTTAAGCATTGACAGAAGTCAAACCAAAAGAGGCCA
The DNA here is from genome assembly GCF_003343035.1 of Apteryx rowi. Taxonomy (NCBI): domain Eukaryota; kingdom Metazoa; phylum Chordata; class Aves; order Apterygiformes; family Apterygidae; genus Apteryx; species Apteryx rowi. Next base: position 48,290 of record NW_020450052.1, read on the forward strand.
ACCATGCATGAGATGAACTTGTTAAAAGCACACATAATAATTATTTTCATTAAACAGCTACTTTAAAGGTCCACGGGAACAAAAGGAATAATTTTCTAAATTGTTGTTATTTTAGGCAAAGAGTAGTGAACAGAGCAATACAAAAGGATAACAACATGGAATAAAGTATAATTCTAGCCTCAGGCTTTTCAGATTAGAAATTCATCACAAAGAATATATAGAATAATGAAACTAGTCAAGCAGAGCCAAAAAATATGTTCTTAATGACTCTTATTATGGATGTCCACACTGGTGTTTTAGTTTGGGGCAAGACCTTACTTTTGAAGTGACTTTCCCGATCATTTCCACAGTTTGCTTTGCTTTTGTTTGTGCAACAGTCTCGAAGGTACCAACCCGATTCAGTCTGAATGAAACGAAACTGAAAGATATGCTCCAGCAGTGCACCGTTAGGGAACTGATCTGAATAAATGAAAAAAACCCCAAAAAAACCCCAAACCATATACCTAATGCACTTGAGATCACGGTAATAAAGCAGTGTTAGCCTCATCTCTTATCTTTCTCTTCTATCCTTTACCCCTTGCCAAGAAGTACCTCTAGCAGGAACAAATGGATGGTACTTTGAAACTTGTCATCTGCACTCCACCCTTCTGATAAATGTGTTCAGGTAAATATGATAGCCTAAAAAAAAAAAAAAAAAAAAAAGGAGTCAGGTAAAAGTATTTATTTCTTCTTTCTTCTTTTTTCTATGGCTAACTGTCGCTACGTTTTATTATCTTGACTAGAAAACAAATAAAATTGAACTTGATAATGGTTGATTCATTCCTTCTCCTCCCCTTTTTCCTTTTTCCTTTTATTTTTTTCTGGTAAAAAAAAACCACATATCTTGCAGAGGAGTTAAAAATTCCTGCTTTACATCTAATTAAAATAGCATCCTCTATTAAAAAAAAGAAATTAACCAATGTTTTCACTGATCCTGATTTTTGGTGTCAGCCCATGCAATGCTTACAGGTAATATGGAAAATTCATCCTGTTAGGTAATACTTATCTAATGAGTTATGCACTTAAGTAAAGGTTTAATGCAAAGCAGTTTGAAGCCTGAGGAGTGCAAATGAGTAAATGATGACCTGTCAAGGTGCTCAGGAGCTAACTGTCTTTGCTGGTACCATACTCCTCCAGCCAGCCTGTTTCTGCAGTATGATTTAATTGATCTTGCCTACAAATCCTTTTGCAGCCCTGTAAATATTGATTTTTTTTTTAAGTAGTGATTAATTCACAGATATAGTTGTACAGCAACACTTCTGCTGGACGCAAAAAAAACCCCAACCTGATGATTTTTGGTCTTATCTAGAATCATATGGAATACTAGACAGTATATTGATTACAAACAAACAACAAGAACCTCATCGTTTTTTTAAAAAAATAACCCCCTCAAAAACCCAATGAAAAATAGCATAAAAATAAATAAAAATAAAAACAAAAAATAAAAAAATAAATATAAATATACAGGCAACAAAAAAAGTGAAACATAATTAACCAAATTACTCTTTTTCAGAAAAGATGGGGCAGTCATACGTTATATGCTGGGCTAAAATTACTAAATGTATTTAGTTTTTACTCACACATTCATTCTGAGACCTTCCAAAAGGCATCATTGAAGTCCTCCTTACTTACCAGGTAGATGATGATTTGATCTTTTTACTACAGAATTGTTTCATACTTTATTAAGCAAGAAATCATGAAAAGATAGTATTATACATAACTTCTAAAAAAATTGTTCCTTCTTGCTAATATACTGCATTGGACTTGGCCATAATTTTCTGCTTCAAAAGAGCATGCATCTATGTTAGAAATGTTATATTTCAAATTCAAAGAGACTTTATTGGCACGACAAACTAGAAATGTTGCCAAAGTGTAAAAAAGAGACAGGCCCCTCAGGTATCTGTCAGAAATAGGTACAATCCAAATAGGACAAGCCGCAGTGTTTGCACATACTGACATCTCCATATTTGAGTGTTTGAGCCAGGTAGTGTAAGGTCTCCTTTTATTATCTATTTTGACTGCTAGTTTGAAAACGGAGCATCTGCAAACACAGCCACATGTAGTAAAGGAAAAAACATGTTTCCATCCTGTGAGATTTACCAAAATTTCAAACATTTTCCTACATGCATAGCAGAACAACGCCAAGGATTTAGAAAGCATGTTTTTTTTTTAGTTTGGTTTTGTAGAAAGAGTAAGCACAAAATAGAATATACTTCAGTTCATATTTGCTAGCAACAGATGACTCCCCTACTCATTTCAAATACAGCAGGGCCAAGGGAAAATAAGTATTGCAAATGTGTTGGTGCAAGCCTTGAATTTCTGACAAAATTGTGGGGGACAGATGGGGATGCCAAATGCCAAGTCAGCCTTCTTTATTATTTATGTATTTTCTGTGATTTCTGTGAAAAAAACACAAATATATTTATTTGAAGTTTCCCTTGTAGATAGTTCATTATACATAGTTTATAAGCTATCAAAATTTCAAATGTTTGTGAATCTATGAGAAGACTCATAAAGTGAATCATTTTACCTCAGGCAAGTCATGAGAGAGATTCCATGTAAATGTACTTTCTAGAAGTCCAGGTCTGATGCGAGAACTATGTAAAAAGAATTCACCCACCACAGCTTGATCATTTTTTTTCTTTAGTATTTTTACAAGAAGCAGAGTTTATCTAAATTGCACTTTTTTTTCTTTTTTTTTTTAGATTTATTAGTAAGGAAAAGAAAGCAGGTGTCGCAGGAGCTGCTTTGCAGATTTACTTGCACATAAGGCATCCAAGCAAAATGGTGACAAACCATTTACTTACAGGGGCCATTATTTGACTGGAGAGGAACAGGCTTGAGCCAGAGATGACATGTCAGACACAGTAATGAGCAGCTAGTGTCTCACAGACAGGAACAGAATCTTATGTAGGGTTTTGAACACACAGGTCTTGATCTGATTTTTGATTATTTCAGCTACAAACAGTCTCATTGAAAAGCTAAATCACATTTTGTGATATTATTTTCATGTATATCACATTTATATTGAAGTTCTTATCACCTCTTTTTTCCCCTCCCCTTTAACTCTTTCTAATTCTATAAGAAATAATCATTTGTCTGATGAGAATAAAAACTTTTTTTTTTTTGGGAGTTTCTACAAATCTGAGGTACTTAGGGCTTTCAGGGAGGCAAACTCATTGGGTTTCTCAAGGGGATGTTTCAGAGAAGTTAGTGCATATATCCCACTAATTTTCTGGGGTGAGTGTGGAAGCTGGTGTCATCAAAGGTCAGGTAAAGAGCAGAAGTCTCCCTGCGTTGGCATAACTCAGGGTATGAAACGGCATTATCAGCAGAAAAATAACTCAACTTTTGGACCCTCCCCCCCACCATAACAAATTATTTTTTCTATAGTTGCTCACTTGGCTCAACCACATATTTTCCATTGTAGCTCACTGATGGAAATTATCAATAATTAGATTTGTTATTTTAGCTTGACCATGGTGCTCTTTCCATACTTGCATAGAAATGAAGATTTGTCATCACCCCAAGAAATCTGTAGGAAGTTTGGGTAGGTAGTTTTAGAGGATCTTAATTTCAGTATTTTCATGGAATAACAGAAATGAGTTTCCCACCAAAGAGAAAAACATTCAGTCAAGAATATTCACCCTGTTTATTTGCTGTGGCAGTAGTCTTAGTGCAAAACTCATTTCCATAGGTTTTACAGAGAAAGTAAAACAGGATGAAAAAAAGAAATTTTGAAAAAATCATGAATGTCCATTGACATCTATAAAACATAGTTGAAGAAGTTCCTAAAAGCTGGGGGAGTTATAGCAAGAGGATATATGCTCTTTTACTCTGTTTTTTTACTCTTTCCTTAAGAATGTGGTTCTGTATAGATGGTCTTTTGTTTTCTTTATCTTGGCTGTCTTCATAAACTTAAATAAAGCAGAACTTTCTGCTATTGCCAATTGAGTTACAATGACTCATTCCTCCTCTGTTTAGAATGCAGGATCTGATATCAAATTGATCTTCATCGCAAAGAATAACTTAGAAAAGAGAATAATTTTAAAAATATATTATACTTTTGCAAGGAATTTGATATTAAAACCCCCTGTATGTCGTGGCAGAGAAGCAAGTTCATTTTCTCACCCATATAAATGTCAGTTTTAGCAATGGCTTTCTAAGGAGTTTATCAGAATAATGGGGTTGAAGGTCCCAGGACTTACACAGAACCACCAAGATAAAAATCCCTTTTGCAAGGATTATATTCTAACAGAATGCAAATATTAAATGCCTTTTTTTGTTAGACTTCTTCATAGACCTTTTAGATGACTAACATCTCCAATTAAATAAAGATTTAATTGAAAACTAAGAACACAGAAAGATGTCATGTATTTTTCTATATGCAGATGTATATACAAATCTGTATAAACATACACACCTAAATCTGAAAACCATTGAAGGAAAATATATAAGTTTATATGATAAGTTTTAACATACTTCTTGACATAATAAAACGATATACTCAGATGCCTATATACCTTAAATGTCAAACTAAATTTCTAGGAATGTGTAATAAACTTTTCATTACCACCGCAGCTGAACTACTTTGACAATCCACCTTATTATGTCTTTTATTTCAGTCTTAAAGAAATATTCCTTGTTCTGTTATTATAAAAGATTGTTTGTATCTGTGGGAATAGAAATTATTATGCGTAACATTTCTCTACTTTGATGCAACTGTAAGTAGGTTTCTGAGGTTTATGATAAAATCCAGCTAATTGAAATATTTGTAACTGTAAATTTCATGCTCTTTAACATTCTTTTTTTTTTTTGGAGGAGGGGAAGGACCAAGAATAGCCATGTACACAATTAGGCAGATGACAGAGACAGGCACATAGCAATATTGAGACAATAGGTAGGTGAGTGTTACCCAGTGGATCACTACCTAATGATATTTTAAAAACATTATTTTCCAAATTCTGGAACCATACTTAAAAGCATGAAAACAGAGTATGTGAACTCTGAAATCTCTCCTTTTAAGCAGTTGTATCATAAGGCCAGTGGGATCAGACGCATTCCTCTAGCTCTCTTCCATCCATTATATGGAGTAGCACCTCATAGAATGCAGAAGAGACCTTTACTGCTTAAATGAATGTAGTAATGTTCAGATAAGTGTAGTAAGCTAGTCAATAATGTACTTTTCAACAGGTAAAAAATAGAAGACTCTCAGACTGCAGTTAATATGTAGAGAAGGTAGTGACGATGGAGACATATCAGGGTCAATAGTATTTAGGAGTTATTTACATAGAAAAGAAGCACAATTCTAAGTCGGACTATTCATTACAGAACAATTTAAAAAAATCAGGAAAAAAAAATTCCAAAACAAGTATGTTGGGACTCCCATTCAGGCTTCCTTCTCCTGTAGTAAGCTGCCTTCAGTAGTCAGCTCCGTTCTAACAAAAGTCTGCATGATTTTATCCAGTTCCAAGAAAATGTCTCTATTTACCACATGTCCAGTCTGAATTTTGTTTTCCTGCCCTTCTCAGCTGAATTCAGGCATGTGGGGATGATTTTAGGAAATCTAAGCCTCACCTAAAAATGTCTCTCACATGGGACATCAATGGCAACAAGAAAAGCATCTACTGCTACATTGGTAGTAGAAGTCTGAACAAGGAAATTATGGGTTTGTTGCCGAATGGAGTGGGAGATTTAGTGACAGTGGAAACAGATAGGACTGAGGTACTCAATGACTCCTTTGACTCATCTTCTTCAACAACAAGGTCTCCCAGGCCTCTGTCCTTAGAGAAGGCGTTCAAGGAGGGTGAGAACTGCCAGCAGTGGATGAGGGTTGAGTCTGGGTTTGCTTGAGAGAACTGGACCCGTACATGTCCATGGGACCGAACAGGCTGCATCCAAGGGTGCTGAGAGAACTGGCCAATATCCTTGCAAGGCCACTCTCTACCTTTGAAAGGTCATGCCACTCTCTAACTTTGAAAGGTCATGGAGATCAGGAGAGATCCTGACAACTAGAGAAAGGAAAATGTTGCACCCATCTTTTGGCCTTCAAAAAAGGCCAAAAGGTAAACCTGGAAAACTACAGGTCAGTCAGTTTTGCTTCAGTCTCTGGGAAAATCATGGAGCAAGTCCTTTGGAAGCACATATCTGGCCATATGAAGGATAAGAATATGAAATAATCAGCATGAATTTTGCAAGGGTAAATCATGCCTGAATAACCTGGCTGCCCTCTATCATCAAATGTCTGGATTTATGGATGAGGGGAGAGCAATGGATATCATTTACATCAACTTTAGCAAGGCTTTTGACAGTGCCATCCACCATGTCCTTGCATTCATCTTAGAACATGAATGGGTGGATGATAAGATGGGTAAAAATCTGGCTGGATGATCAGGCTCAGAGGGTAGGAGTTAATGCGTTGTACTCAGCCTGGAGGATAGTAACGAGTACTACAGACATCTACCCTGAGATCTATCCTGTTTAAAGTCTTTATCAGTGAGAGTGCAGCTAACAGATGCAGCGAACAGACGCAGCAATTTGCGCAGCAGTTTGGGCTCTGACCAGACCTTGAGGATCTTGTTGGAAGTTGTGGGCTTTCTGAGGACCCCCGAGGAACTAGAAGGTGATTGCTGTGAACAGGAAAGGGGAAGCTAGGCAAGGACAACTGCAGGAGGCCTTGACTTCTCCTGGGAAAAGCTCTAGCTAGGAGTGGCTGCTGCTAACGAGCTCTCTGGGTTGCCCCTGATCAGAGGGAGTTGGGGCCTTTGATCCTGGTGGCCCTTGATTAGGGCGGGTCAAGCACCCTGGGAGTCAGTGCTAGGGAGAGGCCTGTATAAGAGCCAGGCCTAGAGTGCAGTGAACAGAAGCAGCAGTTTGTGCAGCAGTTTATGCAGGAGGGTGCACTAAGGTACCTTTATTTCTGTTCCCTGTGGTGTATGCTTCCTCAAGCATGGTTGTGACACGCTGCAGAGTGTGTTCCTCAGTGGCTGTTGGAGTTGCTGTGTCAGAGGCTTTGACCCAGACAGACCTTCTGACAGCAGATGCAGCTCTACAGGTCTCAGGCTGCAAGGAGTGCTTGGGGCCTCTCTGTGAAGCCTGGGCTGGCAGTCAGCTCTCCTGCAGAAGGTGTGCTGTTGTTGACAAGTTGTGTCATCAGGTAAGGGAGGTATGGGAGGAAGTCAGTAGGCTGTGCAGCATCTGAGAGGATGAGCAGGAGATAGCTGGGGTATTCTTGGAGACCATACAGCTCCAGGAGTCCCAAACACCCACAGCAGTGGAGTTGCCGGAGGGCTCTGTGCCGTGTGAAATGGTACATCATAACACTGTAGAAGGCGACTGGAAACTGGTCACTTCTCATAGGAGGAGAAAGGCTCCTACTCCTCCTGAAGGCTTGCATTTGAGGAACAGGTTTAGTGCCCTCCAGGATGAGGAGGAGCTGGGCATGGCTGCAAGGGAAGTACCTGGAACAACAGACCCTGCACCTTGCCGGAACGCCCGGAAGAAGCGGCGGGTGATTATTGTGGGGGACTCCCTGCTGCAGGGGATGGAGGCACCTATCTGCTGACCTGACCTCTTGTCTGGAGAGTTTTGTTGCCTTCTGGGGGCTCGAATACGAGATGTCATGGAAAGACTGCCAAGGCTTGTCCATGTGTTGGACTGTTACCCTCTGCTGCTCTTCCATGTGGCACTAATGATACCAAGGGCAAACTGAAACCATCAAACAGGATTTCAGAGCTCTGGGGATGGTGGCCAAGGGTCTGTCTGGGAGCCAAGGTCATTTTTTCCTCAATCCTGCCAGTGAGGGGGATGGATGAGAGGAGGAGTAGATGGATTTTCCAAGTTAACAGCTGACTGTGCTGATGATGTTGGCAACAGGGTTTTTGTTTCTGTGACCATGGGACCCTGTTTGAAGATTGACAACTGCTGGGGAGAGATGGGATCTGCCTCACTAAGTGGGGCACGCGGGTCTTTGCCAACAGGTTGGCCAACCTGGTAAGGAGGGCTTTAAACTAGGAAAGGTGGGGGAAAGGGAGAGTTATAGTGCCAGGGTAGTTGGCAAAAGACAGCTCAAGTCAGGACGCCTCCAGCAGGTGAAGGCAGCCAGGGAAGTGCGCATGGGATGTGGCTATGGAGGACCCTCTTGCACCCCTCCTGGGAAACCTGCATGCTCGATCACCTCTCTGAAATGCCTGTACACCAATGCACGCAGCATGGGGAACAAACAGGAAGAACTAGAGATCTGTGTGCGATCACAGGGCCATGATCTCATTGCCATTATAGAGACATGGTGGGATAGCTCGCATGACTGGAGTGCTGTCATGGAAGGCTACATGCTTTTTAGGAAAGACAGGCCAGGAAAGCGAGGTGGTGGAGTTGCTCTTTGAGAGAGCAACTGGAATGTATTGAGCTGTGCCTAGGGGTGGATGAAGAGCGAGCTGAGATTATGGGTAAGGATTAAAGGGCAGGCTAGCATGGGTGACCCTGTTGTGGGTGTTTACTACAGGCCACCTGATCAGGAAGAGGAAGTTGATGAGGCTTTCTACAGACAGCTGGAAGTAGCCTCACGATCCCAGGCCCTGGTTCTCATGGGGGACTTCAACCACCCTGGTATCTGCTGGAAAGACAGCACAGCTAGGCACAAACAGTCCCAGAGGCTCCTGCAGAGCCTTGGTGACCACTTCTTGACACAGGTGGTGGAGGAATGTGGAGGGTCATGACAGGGTTAAACTGGTGGAAAGTTGCAAGTAGCAAGCAACAGGAGCCTCAGACAAACGTACCCAACGACACCGGTGCAGCTGGGAATGATACATCCTGAGAAAGTACAGATAAACTAGCAGAAGCCAGTGGGAACCAAGGTTAAGGGCAAGACAGCTTTTCTAAACAAGTAGCAAGGTACAAGGCATGACCTCTGCGTGCGTGATTGGTGTAATGATTGGCTACCTGTGACATAATCGGCATGATGATAGGCCTAGCAAAGTGTCTGTGAAACCACTGAAGCAGCTAACTTTTTAAATATGCTCAGAAATAAACAATAAATGTCTCAGGACGCAAACCCTCCTGAGTCCATGCCATTCATCCGCCACAGAGGAGCCAACAAGGAGAGGTGTGCTGCTGGACCTCATTCTAACAAACAAAGAAGGACTGGTGGAAGATGTGAAGGTCAGGGACAGCCTTGGCTGCAGTGACCATGAGATGGTGGAGTTCAGGATCCTGCGAGGAGGAAGCAGGGCAACAAGTAGGATCACAACCCTGGAGGAGGCAGGGCAATAAGTAGGATCACAGCCCTGGACTTCAGGAGAGCAAACTTTGGCCTGTTCAGGAACCTGCTTGGAGGAATCCCATGGGTTAGGGCCCTAGAAGGAAGGAGTGTTCAAGAGAGCTGGTTAATATTCAAACATCACTTCCTCCAGGCTCAAGAGCGGTGCATCCCTATGAGTAGGAAGTCAAGCAAAGGAGGCAGGAGACCTGCATGAATGAGCAAGGAGCTCCTGGCAAAACTCTTCCAGAAGGAGGAAGTATACAGAAAGTGGAAGGGGGACAGGCCACTTGGGAGGAATATAGGAACGTTGTCAGAGTATGCAGGGATGTGACGAGGAAGGCTAAGGCCTGTTTGGAATGAAATCTGGCAAGAGATGTCAAGGACAACAAGAAGGGCTTCTTCAAATATATCAGTAGCAAAAGGAAGACTAGGGAAAATGTGGGCCCTTTGCTGAATGGGGTGGGTGCCCTGGTGACGAAGGATGCAGAGAAGGCAGAGTTACTGAATGCCGCCTTTGCTTCAGTCTTTACTGCTCAGTCTGGCCCTCAGGAACCCCAGACCCTGGAGGCAAGAGAGAAAGTCTGGAGAGAGGAAGACTTTCCCTTGGTGGAGGAGGATCGGGTTAGAGACCATTTAAGCAAACGTGACACCCACAAATCCATGGGCCCCGATGGGATGCACCCACGAGTGCTGAGGGAGCTGGCGGACGTTATTGCTAAGCCACTCTCCATCATCTTTGAAATGTCATGGAGAACAGGAGAGGTGCCTGAAGACTGGAAGAAAGCCAATGTCACCCCAGTCTTCAAAAAGGGCAAGAAGGAGGACCCAGGGGACTACAGGCCAGTCAGCCTCACCTCCATCCCTGGAAAGGTGATGGAGCAGCTCATCCTGGAGGCCATCTCCAAGCATGTGGAGGACAAGAAGGTGATCAGGAGTAGTCAGCATGGCTTCACCAAGGGGAAATGATGCCTAACCAATCTGATAGCCTTCTATCATGGGATGACTGGCTGGGTAGATTAGGGGAGAGCAGTGGATGTTGTCTACCTAGACTTCAGCAAGGCTTTTGACACTGTCTCCCATAACATCCTCATAGACAAGCTCAGGAAGTGTGGGTTAGATGAGTGGACAGTGAGGTGGATTGAGAACTGGCTGAATGGCAGAGATCAGAGAGTTGTGATCAGCAGCGCAGAGTCTAGTTGGAGGCCTGTAGCTAGCGGTGTCCCCCAGGGGTCAGTACTGGGTCCAGTCTTGTTCAACTTCTTCATCAATGACCTGGATGAAGGCACAGAGTGCACCCTCAGCAAGGTTGCTGATGATACAAAACTGGGAGGAGTGGCTGATACGCCAGAGGGCTGTGCTGCCATTCAGAGAGACCTGGACAGGCTGGAGAGGTGTGCAGAGAGGAACCTCATGAAGTTCAACAAAGGCAAGTGCAGGGTCCTGCACCTAGGGAGGAATAACCCCATGCACCAGTACAGGTTGGGGGCTGACCTGCTGGAAAGCAGCTCTGCAGGAAAGGACCTGGGAGTGCTGGTGGACACCAAGTTCAACATGAGGCAGCAATGTGCCCTTGTGGCCGAGAAGGCCAATGGTGGGGTGCATCAAGAAGAGTGTTGCCAGCAGGTCGAGGGAGGTGATCCTCCCCCTCTACTCAGCCCTGGGGAGGCCACATCTGGAGTACTGCGTCCAGTTCTGGGCTCCCCAGTACAAGAGGGATGTGGCGCTACTGGAGCAAGTCCAGCGAAGGGCTACAAAGATGATTAGGGGACTGGAGCATCTCTCTTATGAGGAAAGACTGAGAGAGCCGGGCCTSTTTAGCCTSGAGAARAGAAGGCTKRGRGSRGATCTTAYCAAYKTGYASMMGTATCTGAAGGSAGGGTGTCAAGAGGATGGGACCAGACTCTTTTCAGTGGTGCCCAGCAATAGGACAAGAGGCAACAGGTACAAACTGGAACATAGTTCCATCTGAACATGAGAAAAAACTTCTTCACTGTGAGGGTGACAGAGCACTGGAATAGGTTGCCCAGAGAGGCTGTGGAGTCTCCTTCCTTAGAGATGTTCAGAAGCCGTCTGGACACAATCCTGGGCAACATGCTTTAGGTGACCCTGCTTGAGCAGGCGGGTTGGACTAGATGATCTCCAGAGGTCCCTTCCAACCTCAGCGATTCTGTGACCTGGGGTAGGTGGTGGAGTGAGCTATAACCAAATTTGCAGATGACACCAAATTGGGGAAACCAGTCAATATGCTCGAGGCCAGGGCTGCCATGCAGAGGGACCTAGACAGGCTGGAGGACTGGGCCAAAAAGAACTTTGCAAAGTCCTGCACCTGGGAAAGAAGAGCCCCTTGCAGCAGTACAGGCTTGGGACTGATAGCTAGGAAGCAGCTCTGAAGAAAAGTCCCTGGGGGTCCTGGCAGAAAGTAAATCAAAGATGAGACAGCAGTGTCCTGGCAGCAAAGGAGCCCAGCAGCATCCTGGGGTGTATTAACAGGAGCTGGGGCAGTAGATCAAGGGAAATGATTATCCCCACTCTACTCTGAACTCATTAGACTGCATATGGAGTAGTGTCCAGTTTTAGCCTCCCAGTACAAGGCAGACTTCAATAAACTGGTGTGTGTTCAGCAAAAGGCCACCACAACTGTCAGGGGCTGGAACAGTTGTGCTGTGAGAAGAGGCTGAGGGAGCTGGGCTTCTTCAGCCTGGAGAAGAGGTGGCTTCAGGCAGAAATGAACTGCAGCCCTCAGTGCCTGCATGGAGATTGTCAAGAAGATGGAGCTGGACTCTTCAGTGTTGTGTGGTGGGAGGACAAGAGGCAAAGAACAATTTGAAAACAAGAGTCCAGTCAGGCAGTGGAACAGGCTGCCTGGAAAGGTTGTACAGTCTCTATCCATCCTTGGAGTTTTCAGCACCCACTGGATAAAGCCCTGAGCTGTCTGGTCTGACCTCAGAACTGACCCTGCTTTGAGCAGGAGGTTGGACTAGAGACCTCCTGAGGTCCCTTCCAACCTGAATTGTCCCATGATGCTGCTGCTCATCAGAGCATTCTAATATCCATTCCCCTTGAGAGATTTCAGGGTGAAGTTATCATATACCACATTATCATGGTAGAGGCATAGAGCAATAGAAATAAAATTTTATATTTCCTTAACTGTAACTCTTAAACCTAGAAGGTAGAGAAAAATAAGCCTGTTACAAGAGGCCTTAATCTGCACAGGGGAAAAGATTGTTCTTTTTGTCTGTTCAGCAAAGTTTTTGGGGCAGATTCTGTACTGTTAGTAGACTACAGAAAAAAAATCTTTATACTGAGATTCAGAACTCCATTAGAAAATGAAAGTGAGGTTGAGTATGGGTAATTTTGAACAATCCTATTTTTTTCCATGGAAGAACAAAATGAGATAGAAAGAGCTATTGTTTGTGGCTGTTATCTGGAGGTATGTCTACTGGTAAAGAAATATATAGACAAACCTAGTACTGGTCTCAGAAAATGCAATGTGCGTATGGTATAATACAACAGAGCATGGGCTAATCAGGTGCTTGGAACAAAATCCAGAGAAAGCAACATGCTAGTACTGCTCCTCTCCCTGTAATGATGAAGTCTAATGTGCAGAACCATCTTGGGCATCCCTATGTAGAGCACGCAGGACATTACTCCTTCATTGCACAGCACAGACCCTCCATCCCCTAATTCATCTAGATTAATGTATATGTAAGGTGCAATGCATTGACACAGTTATCATAAATGTAAAATAATTTTCAATCTCTTTAGTAATATGTTGGCATTTACATGTCTAAATCTCCACTCACACTAAAATTGATTAGTAATAACTAATTATATCAATTATATCAGCACAAGTTATAGGAAAATTGGAATCTGTTATTGATTATTATTGATTATTACAAGAGTTATTTGAAACATGTTAAGTGAAATGCATTGCTGTTCTTTGTAGTAGGACAAACATTACCAATAGAGATCAACAGGGGAATAGATATACTGCAAACTGTCTAAAAATGTTAGCATATATTTTATAACTTGAACGGAAACAATTTACTGCTTACAGAATTAAACCTCTTTTTGAAGAGATCAGGATGCCATAAAAGTAGCATTATGGAAAAACAAAACCTTTAATAAATGAAATTCCATTGAATCATAGAGCAATAACATATATTTGGTAAGTGTTCCAAAATTAAATTGAAGAATGTAACTTTTTGTTAAATATAACTCAATCTTATATTCTCTAGATTTAATTAAAAGTTAAATGTGAACTTTACAGTATGAATGAGTGAAAGAACTACCAAAATTGACTTTGAGAACATGATAAATATGTGCTGTGGAGATACCCGTTAGTTCTGTAAATCTAATTATGGCAGAAGGGGAGAATTCTTTGAGAACACATCTTCACTTGATGGAGTGGCACTCTTTCCTTCCTCCACTTGCTGTCTACTCTGTCAGATAACAAGGAAATAATTTCAAAACTGAAAAATTTACAGCACAGAACAATATTCCTAGAACACAACATTGCTGCATAAATGTTTGATGAACCTTTGATATGTAGTCATAAAACAGAATCCTAATATTATAGAGGATTAAGTTTTGGGCTGATTTGGGCAAACATTCTATTGGTTTCAAAGAATCAGGATTCTGACAGGGCATTCTATTTGTCATTAAGTCCAAGGTATAGATTTATAGCTGCGGAAACCTTGACTCTTTCCTGGCACAAACCCAAAATGGTGGATGTGTAAGGTATAAATAAGTTCTTTGCAAGTCCTTTCATGTAAAACCATATAAGACTCAAAAGGTCATTGCAGCTTCAGAATGACGACACTGAACCATATATACTGAATGCCTCATTTTCTGTTAAGAAAGAAATCCACTGAAGTTAAAATTATCCATTCTAAACATGGTTTGGCATATGCCAACAAGCCGAGGACAACTGTAAAAGTCAGAAACAGAAAAACAGAGGTAAAACATAATTTACTTTAGTAATCAGTCACTACTGTGGCAGAAGGACTGCCTAAAGGTATATTTTGAAAATGCCTGGAATATCAACAAACTATTTTAAAAGCTGTTCAGTAATTCTATTCCAGCCAGTGCAGCCACATATGTCCTATTAAGTTTTCATTCTTCCACTAGTAACGTCAGCCTGATGTACCAGCAGCAAGCAAGGTAACCATTCCACCTTTCAGAGGAAGAAGATATAAAGGAAGGTTGCTAAGGGCTAAACTCCTCCAACTGCAGTAATCTTTTGGAGGAAGGGGAACAGCAGGTTGCCTAGTAGGCAGCCTACAACCATAGCCTCTTTAGGAAGGAGAGGCCAGGAAGCTGAGGAGGCGGAGCCACCCTTTATGAGAGAAAGCTGCTCGAATGTATGGAGCTCTACCAAGGGATGGATGATGGGCTGACTGAGAGCTTATGGGTAAGGATGAAGGGACAGTCTAACATGGGTGACACTGTTATGGGTGTTTGCTACAGGCCACCTGATCAGGAAGAAGCAGATGAGGCCTTCTACAGATTGCTGGAAGTAGCCCCATGTTCTTAGGTCATGGTCCTCATGGGGGACTTTAACCACCCTGATATCTGCTGGAGTGACAGCACAGCAGGGGACAAGCAATTCAGGAGGTTCCTGGAGAACATTAATGACAACTTCCTGATGCAAATGATAGAGGAGTCAATGAGGGGAGGTGCTCTGCTGGACCTCATACTTACAAACAAGAAAGGGCTGGTTGGAGGTGTGTAGGTCGAGGGCAACCTTGGCTGCAGTGACTATGAGATGGTGAAGTTCAGGATCCTGTGAGGAGGGAGCAGGGCAAAAAGCAGGACCACAACCCTCGACTTTAGAAGAGCAGACTTTGGCCTGTTCAGGAACCTGCTTGGAAGAATCCCATGGGATAGGGTCCTAGAGGGAAGAGGAGTCCAAGAAAGCTGGTTGATGTCCAAGCACCACCTCCTCCACCTCAAGAACTGTCTATCCCAATGAGCAGGAAGTTGAGCAAAGGGGGCAGGAGACCTGCATGGATGAACAAGGAGCTCCTGGCAAAACTCAAACACAAGAAAGAGGTATACAGAAGGTGGAAGCAGAGACAGGTAATGTGGGAGGAATATAGGGACATTGTCCAAGTATGCAGGGATGGGACTAGGAAGGCCAAGGTCCATCTGGAGTTTAATCTCATGAGGGATGTCAAGGACAGCAAGAAGGGCTTCAATAAATATATTGGTAACAAAAGGAATGCTAGGGAAAATGTGGGCCTGCTACTGAATGGGGCAGGGGCCCTGGTGATGAAGGATACAGAGAAGGCAGAGATACTGAATGACTTCTTTGCTTTTTACTGCTAAGATCAGCCCTCATGAATCCCAGGTCCTGGAGACCAGGGAGAAAGTCTGGAGAAAGGAAGACTTCCCCTTAGTGGAGGTGGATCAAGTTAGAGATCACTTAAGCAAACTGGACGTACATAAGTCCACGGGCCCTGATGGGATACACCCATGAGTGCTGAGGGAGCTGGCCAATGTCATTGCAAGGCAATCATTTTTGAAAAGCTGATGACAATTGGGAGAGGATGGGAGGAAATCAAATGCCACTCCACTCTTCAAAAAGGGCAAGAAGGAGGACCCAGGGAACTACATGCCAGTTAGCCTCACCTCCATCCCCAGAAAGGAATTGGAACAGCTACTCCTGGATACTATTTCCAAGTACATGAAGGACAAAAAGGTGATCAGGAGTAGTCAGCATGGATTCATCAAGGGGAAATCGTCCTTAACCAACCTGATAGTCTTCTATGATGGAATGACTGGCTGGGTAGATGAGGAGATAACGGTGGATGTCGTCTACTTTGACTTCAGAAAGTATTTGAACATTATCTCCCATAACATCCTCATAAGTGAGCTGATGAAGTACAGGCTAAAGAAGAAGAAGAGCAGACAGTGAGATGGATTGAAAAGTGGCTGAATGGCAGAGCTCAGAGTTGTGATTAGTGGTACAAAGTCTAGCTGGAGGTCAGCAACTAGCGGTGTACCCCAGGAATCAAAACTGGGTCCAGTATTGTTCAATCTGTTCATCAGTGACCTGGACGAACGGACAGAGTGCACCCTCAGTAAGTTTGCTGATGATACAAAACTGGGAGGAGTGGATTTTTCAGACTGGCACTTACATGTAAACAGTTTTGGTTTGTTCAGATTGACCAGCCTCTACTTTCGAACTCTCAAGCCTCAAGATGAACACTTGTATACTGGGAAACATCCAAAATATACTGGGTAGAACCATAATAAGCCTCAGTTTAAGTGGCATTTGACTTGGTACACAGAAAATTTCCAAATAAAGACAGCATTTAGGATCCAATGATTTTCCTATATGTTCAGAATTTTTAGACAAAAATATTTCTTTTCTAAGGAAATTACTTACAGTTTACAAGTCACAGAAAATCTAAAATTTTGAACCAAATTTAGTTTCCAGAAGCCTGTACTTGCCTTTACTCTTATTTGCCTTCTCTAGAAGAAATACCTCAGGTATGTGTGTTCTTAAATTGGAACATATTGATGAGTTTGAGAACCATATCTTACAAAGTACACTCCATATTTGGTATAAAAGAAACACCAACTTAGTAAATAATTTAAGAAGCATATTTAGGTTTTCTTGTACTACAATTACAATGAACTTTGCATAATATACCTGCAAGTTTTATTATTGCTATTTGAAATGTCTGTTTTAACTGCTAGAATTTTGAAAATGTACATATTGGCTGCAATCAAATGCATGGCTGTAACTTGAGTAGATTAAAAGAATGAGATTCAGATCTAGATGTCTACATGGAAGTAAGGAGTCCAAGACATTTGCATGAGACTGGTAGATATAACACAGGACCTGAGATGTCTATCCCCCTCTGTATCAACAACTGGAAGCCAGATAAGAGACCCCAGAGCACCTCAGGTGGCATTAGATACCTATATTCAGGCAACTGAACTAAGCCTCTACCTTATCTGTAGAAATCTCCTTTTAGGTGAACTCAATCTTCTCCTATACAGATACTTTTGAAATAACTAGAATACTAGTACTCTCAGTATTTATTCAGCTTCTTGGGTGAAGTTTGTATCAGTGCTAAGCTCTGTGTTTCACCAGCTGCTCTATTACTATTATTTGAGTTATTTTGAAAGTTGGGTTATGCATCTATAAGAACTGAAGGTTTAGTGCAGCCATACCCAAAACTGAATGTAATCAAGTATTATGGATATTTTGAAATTGTTGATTTGGAAAGAGAAAAGATACTGGGAGTGACTGTTTTGGTCTGCTTTATGATGATGGTAAAACAGAAGGAATAATTTAGGCAAGAAGAAAATAGATAGAGCGGAGCCTAGTTTCAAACCCTACCTAATCCACAGATTCCCCGGCCGATTCCCTTAATTCACCCTGTGGTTCATATTTCATCTCCAAAACTGAGATGGTAATTTCCCTTCGTCATGTGTTTGCTGTGAGCTTAAAATCTATTAATGTTAAAGTGGTGGAGGCAATAGTTCTTACACAGAGGAAAATGTCAGTTGAAAAGTACAGTTAACACTGTGATGTGTTTGTGCCAATAAAATATGGATGATTATTAATGTTGGCCATGACTAAAGCAAAAACCGTTAAAATGAGTTGATTATTTATGAAAACATTTTTCATTTTTGTGCCTAACTCTAATATTGAGATACTCATTCAGACAAAGATTTCAACTTGAAGGAAATGCCAGATTAGTTGGATATAATCCACTTGTGATAAACCAGGATTTCTTTTAATAGCTAAAGTCAAATAAATAATTTCCTTCATGATTCCTTCTAAATTCATGAATTTTATCAAGCTTAATGTGTCTATAGTTACTTTGATAAATTTTATCCCTCTCCTTTCTTAATTGTAAGTACTACTTTTGTTTTTCTTTATGCATAAGGTACCAAAATTGTTGATATATTTAATAAGAATCCATGTTACTAAACTCAGTTTTCATTTGCCAATTTTTTTAGTATCCTCTGATAAAGATTATCCCAACTTCCTGACTTGAACAGTCATTTGAGTTTTGTTTCACCTCAGCCATGATAATTAGCATTTCCCATTAGCCATCCTGCCTTTTTGTGTTATAGAGTTCTCTTTATTGAAAACGGAGATGAAGTATTCATTTAATTTTTGAGCTAGAGCCATATTATCTTTTAGACACTAGTCACCTTTACCACATTGGAACTCCACTTTTTTCCTGTTTTCTAAAGAACCTTTTTCACTTGTTGTAATTTCCTTGGCAAGGTCTATCTCTGCTTGACTTCCAGCAATTCTGAATTTATGAATAAGAATTAAGTGAGGTCCACCATGTGAATAGTTCTATCCACCCACTGAGATATAGCCCTGCCATTTATTTATCAACATTACCTTTTCTGTTACAAATCTAGTTGACAATGACTCTTTTTACTCAGTAACCTTAATCTTCCATTGCCTCTTGTTTATTATACTCTCAGTGCCACATGCTCTCTATTACATCTCAAACAGCAGGAACTTACAAATCATATTTAGCAAAGGCCAACTGAAAATAGCATGGGAGTCACTCATACCTGACTGCTGTAAACTGTGAACGTCTTTGGACAATCAGCATTGTTTTCTATGCAGACAACCAGGTTCTGCTGCATCCTTTCTCCACTATCTGATTTTGACTACCATTTAGAAGTGCCCTTTCACTATTCATTTTTCTTTAGTGGAATAAGACTTTTGAAAGAAAAAAAAATAGAGAGCACTATGCTTGAAATGATTTATGCAACATTTTAAAATGAAGGAGTCAAAAAAGAAATCAGCAAGATGTGGCACTTGTCACTGAATACCAATACAGAAAACCGTAGCCACTGGAGTTATACCAAGCACAGATTTACAAAAAGAAGTAAGGGAAGTCAAGATGATCCTAATTCTGTGCAATAGCATGGACCTGTGAGGGAAATGGAGAACCTATGTTTTAAGTGCTTTCATCCTCTAATTACATAGGAGCAGAACAATGCACAGTGACTGAGGTATAACAGGATCTCTTATGTTGCTGTATATCAGGAGTAATTTCAACACAATCAGATCAGACAGAGAAGTACAAAGCTTTTGCAATGGCTTCTGGTTAGTTAACATCAAAGATGCAATAGGGAATGGCAGAAGCATGGTGCAGCTGCCTTGGGGAAAAGATCTAAGTTGGAAGTTGTAGTAGGGGAGAGTAGCTCTCTGAAGTATAGTTTTTCCCTTAGATCACTGGAGTATTCTGAAACTCTATGGTGTACTCTAATACTGGAGATACTCAATACATAAAAATTCCTTCTTAATCTGAGCTAATGGCTGAAACGAGCACATTCTTTGTTTTCTTTATAATAGCATACAAATGCACATCTCCATGCAGTTAATATTCTTTTCATCTATTTAAATGTTATGTTCTTTAAAATAAAGTTATCCTAAGTAGAGTATATATAGTCTCTATACTCATGTCCTATACATTGAAGAAAAGGTATAAAGTCTTTCATGTTTTGCTGCTAAAAGGGACAAAAGTGTCTTAATATAACTGCCATTTCTCTAGTGGAAATGTCAGACAAATCCCCCTCTGTTTCTTTTTCTCCTTCACTTTCTAATAATACACTGAGGAACTTTTTAAAAGAGCTGCATATTCATCATCACAAATGAAACTTCACATTTTTCTGGCTGTGTAGACGGTAATTATGGGTTTGCACTTCTAATTGAAGCATTGATGAACATGCCCCACACTGCAGCAAATATAAAATAATTGTTAGGCAGATTATGTGGAGTTCTGGGGGGAAAAAAAACCTAAAGAGGAATTGAAAGCAGCAGCATGAATCCCAATAATGACTACCCCAATGGCTTATTTCCTCGTATCATTTACTGCCAGGAGAAATTAAACCAGTGGGGGCAGGATATTTTTACACAAAATGACAAGCTTCTGGTTCTTCCTTAAATAACAGTGCACCTGACCACTGAAGGCCAGTTTCAACCACCCTATTCATAGGGTAGTACGACCACTCTTACTGATCAGTCCAAGAGGACAGAAGCTAAATACGCCTTTCACCTCTGGCCAAAGGAACCCTAAAGAGCTGTTGCACCCAAAAAAACCAGATTAATATCTTCCTGTACTGCACGATTTGGATAGGGAAGTAGAGTCTGTCAACCTCTGAAGTTACTAATAAGCATACTCTCAAAATCTATATAAGTTAATAACATCACTAGAGTTTATGCAAAGCTATGACAGTCTACATTAGTAGAAATCAGAACTCTAGGCCTGGATTTTATTAATTAGAAAGAAAAGCTAGAAAGTTAGGAAAAATGTATGTTTCACTAAACTTTTGTTTGCTTTTCATCCTAATAGTTTGAGCTGTGGATTACCATCATTGTACAACTTGC
This sequence comes from Apteryx rowi, assembly GCF_003343035.1. NCBI lineage: Eukaryota > Metazoa > Chordata > Aves > Apterygiformes > Apterygidae > Apteryx > Apteryx rowi. The sequence goes on from NW_020450052.1 coordinate 68,971, forward strand.
TGAAATGGATGTGATTTCCTTCAGGACAATGTAGGAAATAAATCTCTACAGCTCTGACTGTTTTTCAGTTTCACCCTTGTTCTAAGACAAATGTGGAACTGAAGGAGTAACAGCCAGAGAGAGTTCCACTGTAGGCTAATACAAATCAGATCAGAAATGTTTATCATTCCAGATATTTACTTCATGATTATGGGTAAGAAAAGAAAAACCTAAAATTAACTAAAGAGAATAAAAATATTTAAGTATTTTTTATGGTAAGACTAACTAAAAGTCTTTAGAATTATGAAGGAAAAAGTAGGTACTTTTTGCTGAATTTATCTTGTGTTCATAAACACAGGCTTACTTTTTTTAATACTGTTCATAGAAAACAGAATTTCATAAAAAGGAAGCCTAGTTCTTGAGTATCTTGAATCTGGCAAACCAGTTAAAAAAAGAAAATAAAATAAATCCATACAGCAAAGAAAATCCTCTAGTATCAGTAGATACTAGATACCAGTAGTAGATATCAGTATCAGATACCACTGAACACATCTTGGAGTGTTCCTGTCAAACATACTTACATACATACATCTTACTGAGAATAAGATCACTAACCTTCAGGATATACTTTAAACCACTTAGAATAAACCTCCTGTGCTCAACTGCTTGGCATTTCTGAACTAGCTAATTAATACCAATATTTAGCACAGGAACAGGTGGGAAGAATGGTGACTAATTTCTTCTCTCTTCCAACTCAACAACCACCACTGTCTTTTTAAAACAAAATTCTTACCACTGACTGCTGATTTTATTTCTTGTCAGCCTCATTGCTCTGATGCTGTGCTGCAATAAATGAGCAGCCAGATGCAACATTCTCTTGCAAATGAAATGACTTTGTTTCTGCGACAAGTGTCATGTATTAACGCAGGTGAGTTACCTCCCTTGGACAGGTCAGACACAGCAAACTCTTCTAACATGAGCACCAGCAGCACCTCTACTGAAAGGGAGACTAATTCAGTCTAACTGATGAACTAAGTAAGATCCATGGAAGGGGCAGGGAAAAGGAAGGTACATATATATATTTTTTTCAGACATATGTTGTAAAATTGCAGGAAGACAGGATAGATCATAAAATATAGCCTTTTTGATTCAGTAACTCGGCAGTAGGAATACTCATCCAAGATGTTGGTGTGTGTGCAAATCTCTGCCCTGAATCACCTGAGAAAAGAGTTGGCTCAACTGCTCATGAATTAAACCACAGACGTTTTCATTTTGTTAGTTCCCTGCTCAAACCTGCTTCAATCTGTCTATATTATGTGCATCAGCAGTAACTAGCAGTAGTACAATTTCCTTTTTCTGGTTGAAATGATCTTGTCAGTGATCATGTAACTTGTGGTCAGGCAGGTCCAAGCCTATAGCAACTCTTTCATCTTTAGTTCTTTCATGCTTCACAGTATATATAAGCATTATCTGAGCTAAAGAAAATGATTAATGCTTAAGACTCATCTGTGGGTCCTAGGCCTTTCTCCAGTGACCTACATAAGAAAAGTTGGTAGGGTAGCATCAATTCCTACCTACAGAAGAGGTAAACGAATTTGTCTTTGCCGTACTTTAGGGAGTACAATTCACACTTGTAACTGTGTTGGGGCATTACTCTCTACCTTGGCCTTGGGCTAATCTAGGACTTTGCTTTCTGGGAATTTATAAGCTCTTGAGAGCAAAATGTCAAGGTATTTCTGAAGTTTTACTTTTTATTTTTTATTAGACCTAAAGGAGGCTATTAGGGTACTTTCAAATATGTTACTTTTGTTACAGTCAAAACTGTTTAACAAAATTCACATGCATTCACAAGTAGTTTTAGCATCTACACAGTGGTGTTTCTGGCAGGCTAAATAGTCTTGGGATAAAACCCCATGCATCAGACTTCTGAACTGCACATATGGAAAAGTTTGGTAAAATCTAAATATGAATTCTAGCATTAGCTAAGGGTGCAGTGAAGGGAAACTCTGAAATGGTATATGAAGTCTAACAAAACAGATGGAGAATCACAAATAAGTTTGTTGCTCTCATGCATGAGTTCAGATGTGTGGTCAATTCACATTAGGAGAAAGGAGTTAGGCGAGTTAGGAGTTAGGAAAGGAGTTAGAACCTTCCTTACTTAGCTCCTTTTGGAAAGTTGAGCTTAACAACAGCAAATGGAGAATCTAGAGGCCAGAAATAAATAATAATAATAATAAATTACAAGGCTTTCTCTTTTTCAGCTACCGTGTGTTTGTGTATATTTAGTTAGGCTTGCACTTAAATACCATGTAAAATAGATGCGTGCTAAAGTCCATCAAATGTCCATTTTAAATTAATATTGCTTGCTGGAGAAAATAGGGTGAAGAGATGGGTCTGAAATAAGCATGTGCTTAAAAACAAACAAAAAGAAGTCAGTCTAATAAAAGCAGATTCATTTCCAGGAAATAACATGAAGAATTTATGGTATCCTGAATGTATGCAGAGGAGTCTGTTAGGCATGAAGCAAGGGGCAGACTAGTGAACTTAATTCTGCACAGGACAATTCCAAATTCATCTTTTCCCCTCAGTGACAATTGTGTCCACATGCAAAGATCAATTTCAGGAGTAAAGTTTAGTAATTGCTGTGTGTGGGTGTGACTTGTTCTAACATTCGCTAGTAATGAAACAAAACTCCTCGCAAATATCTGGTATGCTTCTGGTCTTATAAAAGTTTAATACAAGGCTACATATTGCTACCATGTAGGGTTCTAGTTCTGAAAGCTTGCTATTTATAACTACTCTCTTTTATATGTCAGCCTCAAGTGAAAAATATCAAGGCTCAGTTGATTCCTCAGCTGACATTAACCAATGGAAATGAGATGTATCACAGAGCAGAAAGATACAGAACATTGTATTGCCTGCATACTTGGGACAGTAAAGACCATATTTTCTTACCAATTGTTTAAAAATAAGAGGGTTCTGGAAGAAAAAAAAAAAAAAAACCTTACAGAGGTCTATGAATATAATATCTATTATATGATATAGGATAAGAGTGAAAAGGGAAAAAATGGGTACTTTAAGGGCATGTATGCTGGACTCTTCTATTGTCTGCCAAAAAGGTATCAGTTTTCCCCTGAGGGTGAAGATGTCTCTTTAGAAGTAGATAGTTCAATCCACTGCATTATAATGTAATGTCTAATCATAATAATTTAGTATTTGAATCTAAAGTGTGGCACTAAAAATGGTTAATTAATGAGAATTTTTGAGACAAGTTTTATGGCCTGTCCTACAGTCAACACTCAAAATCCATCCCCATGAACTATATATTCTAATTGGCCTTGCCCAATTAACAATAGTCCTTTAATCGTTTTTTCCATCTTTAATTCTTAGAGCTCAGTTTCCTAGAGTTCGTTCATCATCTTCTCTTATACAAGATGGAAATTATGTACAGTCACAAAGCTATATTTCTCTCATTTGTTGGTAGTGATATTAATTCTTTAGCTACTGGACTATGGAATTGCAAGTCAGACACAGCAGTCACTAAAAAGTCCTCTAATCCATATATATCTGTAGGCAAATAATGAAAAATACCGTGATATGAGATCCTTCCAGAATTTCTATGATATTATTTTTCCATAATATTACTGCTGTTTATCGTTCTCGTCTGCTCTGCTGCTATCATGAAAATGATTCAAGATGAATGAAAACTCTTTAGTAGAAAAGTTACTGAATGATACAATAAAATAAAAAAAGAGGATAATAAATGAAAAACTTCTGACAATTGCTGATGTTTGGTTTTTGGTAGGATTTTTAGCATGCAGCCATAAATGGCTGCATTCCAGAACAATAATTTTTCACATTTGTGGGTAGCTCAAGTTAGCCACCTAACAGTAGTTAAAGCAATTTAATAGAAACAATGACTAACTACTTAAAAAATGTAACAATAGTGTAAATCATGGCATATAATACATCTAGATTCGGTAACCGTCCAATGAGTGGATATACTAAGTGACTAGAAGGAAGAAAAACAATGCTTTCTTTCTTTTTATTGTTCCATATATTAGCTACACTGGTTGTAACTCAAGATGAAGGACAGTGTCATCTGCAAAATGGGAAAGCAATTTATTACAAAGCTAGGCATCAAAGTATTTGGTATGTGTGTGATATGTCCAAGCAAAAGATAGAAATAGTGATGATGAGGCAGGACTTCACCTAAAGTCTTTATCAGGTCTTATCAGAACACAAACTAATACAATGAAATGTATAAAATAACCAAAAATCCAGAGAGATAAAATAGAAACAAAGCGGGTTTATAATTCATCATATCTCTATCTCCCATGTATCCTTACAGAACAGCTTTCTCCAGGTTTGCACTGAGATGACTACGGTTCCCTCTAGGACTTTAGGAAGCATGTTTCTTTCCAGCACTTCTGCTGCGTGACTCCTTGTTCCCTGCAGGACTCTCCTGCACCCCAGCAGCTCCCTGTCCTGCCTTGTTCTGGGAACCCGTGAGCTCCCTCTGCTAGAAAGTGCCCCTATTGCAGTGTTCAGCAGCCAGCAGAAAACCAGCATGTAACTTCTTTTTCCCAGTTGTCCAGCCACTTAAAGGATCATCCTATAGTTTAAGCCACAAACAAAACAGATATGAGCTACCATGTTAGGGAAGGAGTACATTAAGTGTACACCACTTCACATACCACGTAATGAAATAAAAGACAAACCAAGAAGCCAGCCAGCCAAGAGGTATAGTTACTGAGAAAATGCTCAAGGTGAAGGCCTGTTTATCAGATTAAAAGAACTAATAAAATACCACAGTTAAATGAGTTATAGGTATAATGCCTTTGCAATATGACTGAGCTGCCTCACATTTATTCAAGTGAATTCAGTTAGAGGCTGTAAAGCATTCCAGCATGCCACGATGTCTATCAGTTAGCAGAGTAATAAAGCAGGGAGTTGCCAAGTACAAGATTAAACTGTATTTATACTTCTATCAATATGCTTATTTGGAAAGGCTAAAGAATGATTTTTTGTAGTTAAATAGCATTCTCTGTAGTAGGCGTATGTATAGTTTTATATTATGAACATAAGCTGTTTTATAAATCCTAAACTGTCAGGTTGTCGCCCAGGTGATTGGTATATGGTTAAAGGTTTAAATTTATGTGAGTTGTTATTGGGTGAGCCAGCTTGGAAAAGTCTGCAGATGAAGATGGTGGTTCCATTGCAGTTCTATGATTATTATCTGCCAAACGATCCATCCTCTGCAAATAATGTTAGCAGGGTATGCCAGATCAGAGCTTTGCAGAAGCTGCCAGTTCTATTTTGTAGTAACATTTGAGACTTTGACATTTGTTTTATTACACATTGGAAGAAAAACATGTTTTAAAAAATATTTTTGTGAAAATGGAATTATGTCAATTTTTATATTTCATCATGAGATTTTTTATTCTGTAAGAGCAGATATATAACCTCATGGTTAGGGCACAGACTTAAGACAGACCCATATTCATGACACTCTGGTGCTGATTCAGAGGTTATTTTCCACCTTACAGCTTAGCAAGAATGGTAACTTAAGTCAGGATCATATCACACATATAGCCTTCAGCATGAGGTTGCAGAGCACTTAAGGGGCTTGTGTTGTTTCAGCAGTCATACTTCCCGTCAAAAGTGAGAAATCATTGAAGCTAGCACATTTAGATACTGATCTCACACCACATTTAATTGACATTTTAGTCAGAAGTTCCTAATCAGTTCTCTCATACTATTTCAGTTGGATGAAGATACACCTACCATTCATTTGAAAATTAGTTTAAAACATATACAATTTCACTAAAACTTTATAAATAATTTTAAATCTTTCTGTTCTTCCTGTAAAGTCACTTTTGCCTCTGGTACAGTAACAAGAACAGTAAAAAAAGCACAACCTTTTAGTGGATGACTCTTATTTGTAGACCATTCTTTCAGACTAACAAGCATCAATCAGAGCACCATTCCAGTTGAACCAATTTACAGTAGGAATTTGAGATGTCACAGTGCTGCAATGGATCAACATCACTGTTAATTTCTTACAGAGTCAGAAGCACTGCATATGCAGACATCTGTATGCCGAGCCATAAACGTAGCTTAAATTTACCTTTACAAATCCTTTTCTTCTATTTTACTTTATTAGACTCAAGATAGCTAAAGGTTAAAGGTTATGAAACAACAATACACATTTTCATAAAACCATTTTTTTAAGGGAGCTCTTCTTTTATATTAGGCTACTCAGATTCTTAAGATGAGACAATCCTTAGATGGAGCAAGGCACTGAGAGTAAGATCACAAGAGAGTTTGGGTTGTGTAGGAGTCTGCCATCAATGGGGAGGCAGACAACTTAATTACTTGTGAGTGATCTAAAGAAGAAATTATGCTAAACAAAATACATAAATATACAGAAAGAAAATGCTTCACTAACTGATAAGGAAAGATAAAACATATTTCAGTTGAGCATTCAAATGCAGAGTAAAGAGAACAGCTTTGAATATGATAATAGAAGACAAGAACCAAATTCATGAGCTCATGAGCAAGACCCATCTAAACCACTAAAAGCTAATGTATGCCTATCCAAATTAAAAGAAAGTGTTAGGTTTTTGCGTGGATGTCCCTTTGCAAAGATTTTTTTTTCCCCTGAATATATTGTCTTTCATTCTGCAGGCTATAAATGAATCACAAATTTATGAAATTAGCAGGCATTTTTCCTTTTGTTAAGTTATTTCAGAACTGAGGATTACACGGTTCCTCAGAATTTCTTCTAATATACTTTAACGAGTCATTGCTGAAAGCAATTGACCATACGATTAGATCTCATGCAACAATGGCCATATTACTAAGTATCAGTCAGTTTTCTTCTTAGAAGCTGAAGAATGTGAAGGAAAGGTAGGACTTGGTATATCTGATTATTAGTTTGCTTCCTAAGGTACATGATTTAATATGTTTTACATGGGAGGGGTGGGAAAAAAAAACATTTTAACATGCATCTACTGAGTAACATGATACTATTTATGTTGGTAGGTGATGAAGTTCTGACCCATGCAATGATCAGATGGCAACTTAGACTAGAGATAAGAGTCTGAGGTTGCAAAGTCTTGCTATTGATCAAAATATTAGCTATTCTGAAAAGCACAAAAAAGAGACAAAATCATTGTAAATTTACATCAGTATTAATCTTGTTTTAAGAACAACATGCATTCTGGACATCTTAAGTCGATTATTAGCTTGCTAAGCATTCTTCCTTCATCACTCACAACAGGCTATACAGACTCAATGCATAGCTTAAAAACTCAGTTTGCCTTTAAATACAAGAAGGAGACGTTTCTGAAACTACTTGTAGTGTTTAAAAGCTTCACAGTGCTGAAACAGACTGAGATCTGCAGTGGCAGAGTTTGTAACTTAACTACCTCACAAATAACAAACAAGTAGAATACAGGCTGACTGATGTCTCAGAGCTTGAGATAAAGTCAGTATTTGATGGTATGACAGTATGAATTATTATGAGGAAAAATACACACAGTTTTTCTCTGAATGGGAATTTTTCCTTAGCCATACTCTTAGGGTCCTTCTGCTATCATGGTGACAATCTGAAACAAGTTTGGAAAATTATGAGCCCCTCAAACATCTTAGTTTTCATATATTTTGAGGTTTGTTAACTTTTTATTAACATATTCAGAAATCCCTTTTGTTTTGAAGTCTCTACTTCAAGACCATGAGGGCTGAGCAGGATTTACTTATCACAATTATTTCCAGGAGCCAAACACTACAACAGAAGTGGTCTTGCTGTTACCAGCAAACTACTGTACTGCTGTGCACAGCCTTCTATACACCCAAATAAGACAGTGAGAAAAAAAGAGAGCATGTCTAGAATAAAAGTACATGAGGACTAATAAAAATGCAGGCTCCAGCCTATGAGTTTTAACCATGTTTTTTAAGGTAACTGCGCTGAACCTTTGCATCATATACAGTTTTCAAAAGCGTAGGAGAGACTCCTTTTATATCTCAATAATCTGCTTTTCCAGGAAGAAGGATCTTAGCTCATTATGCACAACCCTGCTGTTTTGAAACCAGCTGTAGAAGAGAAACCCAGAGTAAAAATGGGAGGAAGGCAAACTACAGGAGTTTAGGGGTAGGAGCACTGGTGAAAAAGCAGATAAATATGCCTGCAGGCAGTGGCAGCTCTGATGCTTTTGCAGGAGTGAATTAAAAGTCAGAGTGAGAGGGGTATAACGTTTTGGTGGGGGTTGACCCCGCTATCCCGAGGTAAGAGCTGCTCCTACCTGCAGTGCATGAGGAGATAGAAAGAAGTGGCCAAAATGATGCAAAAAAAGTTAAGTTTCATCCTTTAACCGGTCATTGCAGAAAGATGTGCTCAGAGAGCAAGGTACCTGAACAGTGGACTGTCACCCTCAAAAGATGCAAAGTTAAGAGCCAGTTGTCCGATTCATAAATATGGTTTCCCAAACACCGTTTGACTTCTAAATGATCTTCAGCTCCCCTGCAAATGTGCAGTTACCCACCTTTGGAAAAAGCAAACTAAAATACAGTCCCAACTGTTTAGAAGGAAATTCTATTTACTATCTGCTTGTCACTAGAAGATGTAAAAACATTTCCTTTCCATTTCCATTTCCTGACTTGTGCCCTTTCTGCTATCCCACTTGATCCCTACATACTGCTCTTGAATGGGGGTTATTTATGCACCTGGATAATACAAGGGGATCTTCATAAGCATGAAATTCTTTTGATCATTTTTCCAAAAAGTGTTGAGCCACCAAAGAAAGGAAAAGACAAATCCCAAACTAAGGATGTCTTGAAAACATGAGTCAAGTTAATAACTGCTGGAGAAAAAACCTTGGGCAAAGCAGAGCTTTCTGCAGTTTAGTAATTGATTATATTTTGAATCCAAAAGCATGCCTTGAAACGGTCAATTTTGCACGTTAAGTGAAAGGAAGGAGGGCAAGCACAGGCCCAGGTGTTTCCAGGGTTAATCCAGTGAGTGTTCCTAATACAGTTTCTTGGAATAAATTGAGTTAATAGTCTGTTTTGTATCTCTGCTCTGGAAGAAGTATTTTCACAGGCAATCTTTCCTTAGCTCTTACTGTCTAACAGAGCTCACTGCAGAAGAGAAGACAACATACTGTTCCCACTGACCAAGCCCAAATTAATTCTGCTCTTGCTTTTATAACTCCTTGTTTCATGGCAAAAACTGATTAAAGATGTGAGAGAACAAAGCTAAATTCAGTAGCTGGGGCTCCTGCCTTCCTGATAAAAGCAGGGCTTGTATATTTGACCAGGAGGACAAAAGTAATTGTAAAAAACTCTTTTTGTGTTAGCTAAACTTGGTCTTTTTGTTTTAGGAAAACTTTTGTGTGTGTGTGTGTGTGAGTCAAATTCCAGACAGGTACAATGTCAAAATCACTTAATGGTAATCTTTGTTTCTTGTCTTTAGAGTGATGTCAGGGGCTGTGAGTGGAGACAGTGCTTGTATGAAAGGCCCAGCACTACACCTCTTCTGCATAACAAACTTAATTAATGCAGCCCTTATATATATTATCAGTGCTTTGAATAGGGATGTTAGTGCTAGAACAAGAATCAGCCCCTAAATTAAACTCTGTTCAGGTGCCTTAAATACATATTTTTTATTTTATTTAAAAATACTAAGCACTGTATGTTCTCTCTGCAGCCTTAGCATTTCAATTATTCAAACATTTTCTTTCTCAGTTTGATTCAACATCCAGTGAAGCCTCATCTTTTCAGTAGATTTCCAAAGGCTACAAGGTTTGTATACAACACATCTCCAACTATTCCAGAATAATAAACACAGGTGGGGCTAGTGGAATTCTTTTTCTCCCTTTTCCCAAGATAAAAGTACATTCATGTGCTGTAACTAGGTATTAGAGTATTATTTTAGGGCTAAGCAATAGGTTCAGCAGAAAAATAGATAGGAAGGCAAAAGATCAGCATGAGAAGCTCAATTAAAAGTGAATAATACCTGTTCTTCTGTTAAGATTGCTGCCACTGATATGACAATCAAAAAATACCAACACATTGGCAGTGGTAGCTAAGAGCCGGATAAAACTCATACAATCTGTTACTCATGGCACAATGTCCACTTTTCCTCCCACTTCATCTTTTTCATTAAACAAATCACTAGAAGACCAAAACCTAGATGTAAAGGGAGAGCTTTCAGAGGCCTTGAAAATAAGGGATTGGTAGAGAATTATAAATTTAGGATTTTTTTTCTAATAAAGATCATCAGAAGGATCACAGGTTCCATTTTTTAAGAAAGGCTCCTTAAAGCCAGATATGCTGAGCTTCAAGGACCTGAAGAATCTATTCCAGGAACATCTATGATTAAGCTTGTGCTGATTACTGCATTGAATCTTTGATTCTTAGACCTGTGGGTCCTCCAGTCCAGTATCCTGTCATTGTCTGTGAGAAGCGTCAGTTGACGGAGGGAAACGTTAGCAGAAATGTGGAAAACGTTGAATCCTCTAATGCAGGAAATTGCCATATATTGAGAGCATGATTATATTTACTCTTGGGGAGTGGAAGCCTCGCTCAAATTTGTCTTATTTTTTTTTTGTTTTCTCTATAATTACGGATATTCTGGCCATCTGTAAAAATGTTCAGTTTTTGAATTATTTTAGTTCTGTCTTTGACATTCTTGTGGAATTGTTTTTCTCTGTCTAATCCTGAACTGCATGAAAACAGATGTCTTCTTAACAGCTTTTGAATACAGTATATCACTTTCACTTTCATTGACCATTACCTGTTTGTCATACCATGCTACACATGGCAGCCCAAAAGCAGTGCTCAGGGCCAGGTTTGCCAGCTGTCCATATTACTTATCTGCAGCTGTATCCTCATGGTCATCTTTGACTGGTAACAGCTGCTGTCCCCAAGAAGTCTTTAATGAACCCCTGTCAGTGACCTGTTATGCAGATGTGATAAAGCAACCTAATATTCCTTCTTTGAAGATGCTGTGATGAATTTCCTATGACATCTTGGATGTTGTCTGCTGCAAGGGCAGATGGGATGCACAGACAAGCTCTGTTGAAGGCTGAATCTGCCTAACAGGGAAAATATGGGTGTCATGTTCTAGGCCTTGTAGACATCTTTTGCTATATACCATCCCTGAAGCTGGCCAAGCCCAACAAAATCACCTGTCTAAACTGACTAGACCATTCAGTAGAGGAACAGAGGGTGTATTTTAGTCATTCTTCCTCTAATTGCTTCAGATTACTCATTGCCAGTCTAAGAGAACTGATGGTAATGATAAACTCTTCCTTTTTGAGTTCAGAGAGAAAAAAGACCAAGTCTGAAATTTTCTGTGTAGACAGTACTAGCGATTTTCAGCAAATCTCTAGCTCATTGCTCCATCAATCTACATTATACTGTGATTTACAGTCAGGAAGAACTTTAAAGAAGGATGTTTGCCACAAGTCACTTAAACAAACTCAAGCTATAAAAAACAAGGTTTCCTAAATCCTAAACCTTTTCACTACATTTTGTATGACATCAATAGAAATGTCTCTGTTTTAATAATAAAACATCTAAAATAAGTTTCACAAGCTTTGTTATGAAAACAGCTATGTTTGAAAAGTGCAGTTATTCATGATAGAAAGAAGACTTTAAAAAGCTCTTCCAGTACACTTATCATCTTTGACTTTTGCAAACTACTTATTTATTATCAGCTTTACTGAGCCAGAAATAAAAAGAACAAAATATTATGATTGAATTTGGACAGAAAGTCTCATTATGCTGCTTAATGAAATGCTGGACTTGGACTCTACACCCAGTTTGCTACATATGTTAAAAAAATAAAATAAGACTGGAAAGATTCTTAATTCCTTTTCCACCTCCCTCTGAGTTTTAAATATTTTAATTTAAAATTGATTGAGAACTTATATGCTTTATAGCATTAGTAATGCAAAACATAATCCTGTTTCTAGCTATGGAAAGAAAAATCAAGTGGAAATGCTTTACACATCTCTGTTCAAAGTGAGACTGGCAAGTACAAATCACGATAGGTAACTGCTTTTAAGAGTCTTAAAAAAAAGAAAAAAAAGAGAGACACCACCAAAGAAATATTCATAAGGAACTCATAAATAAGGAGGGTGATTTTGAAATAAAGAATGAATTGAAAATCTGTTCCCTGAGCAATGGAAAGCAAAACACAAAACCAAACAAAAAATCTTCCATCAGTGTTGGAATTGGAAGGAAACAAAATTTCATAAAGCTGAAGTGCTTTAGCATCATCTAAGAGGGAGATGTGATATAATATAGCCTGAGATAAGCTCCTTGAAAAGGAAATGAAACATTTTCTAAACAAAGAATTAGTAGATTAGTCTGAGTATATACACATATTTGCATATGAAAGACTGATTTCTTATAAGTAATTATAATACAGTGCAAGTTGCAGAAGATAGAAGGCCTAATAATTTTTCAGACTCTTTTTAAAAGGTGGTGTTTAAAAAATATGCATATCAAACTTTAGATGCATTTTTTCATTACAGAGAAAGTTGCAAGGATATGTGTGTTTTCAGTTTTTGTATGGCTAACACAGTGATAATCATGTAGCAGTTTGCAACTAATGTGAGGTCAGAAGAGTTCAACTTATTAGCTAACTACCAATGTTAGCAAGGAATTCATTTACATGGGGAGAACTCAGATTCTTGATGCCAAGCATTGTATAGTCCCAAGTGAAATGTAGTGAATTTCTGGCAAACGATCTATTAATGACTATGGAGGGAAGTCTTGTAAAAGGCATTGGGAATATTTCTCAGAAGAGCCAGTAAAATGCATTGATTGTATTTCTAAAATGTTCCTCCCACAGTTTTATTTACCTTGTTCTGTATTTACCTTTTTTTTGCACCTGTTCAGTAAGGGCTGCTATATATGATTAGAGACATGGGTTGAGTAGCTGAATAGCTGCTGAGTAGCTTTTACACTTCAGTATTTCTTGTCAGAATATTAACTTCTTGAATGTTCTTTCAACAATAGTTTCTTTCAGCAATATCCAGGGAAACACAAATATGCTGTGACCATACAAGTTGAAACAGAGACATTGCTTTTATTTTGGATTGAAGACCACCAAGGAGAACTCAGAGCCAAAGTAACTTTGTGATTTAGCAGGCCTGGAACTTTTTCTCCCTTATAGCTAGAAGTCCAAAGCACAGTGCCTGGGCAGTATTTCTAAAGGAGGTTATCTTCTTGAAAGATAACTCAAACTCAGGTCCAATCATTCAAATTAATCAGAAATTTCCCATCATTTTTCACAGAAAAAAACTCAAGAATTCTACTCTCTTATAACACATTTGAATCCTTTAAATTTTCCTGTATTTCCCATTGTAGTAAGGTGTTATTCTTAACTTCACATGTCAAATGCTGCTAAAAAGACGATATGCCTCCTAAACATTTCATTTTTCACTAAATATTCTGTATGCAAAGCATGTACTCCACTTTAGCCTTATCACTGATAAAAGGTGCTATCTATGTTTATGTGATGCTTAATATTATTCTAAGTAATAGTAGTAGGCTCCAGAAGAAGAAGAAGAAGAAGAAGAAGAAGAAGAAGAAGAAGAAGAAGAAGAAGAAGAAGAAGAAGAAGAAGAAGAAACTCTTCATTTAAGTAATGATTGATGGCAGCACGTGAGGATATAATAATTAATTTCCTGACTTGTAAAAACAAATCAATGTGTAATTTTAGATACTATTCTTCAAGAGCAGAGATATTTAAGGCTTGATCTTAGTCATGTAATGCAGATTGAATTCCTACTAACTTTACAGTGGTGTTTTCTGTGAAAGGGTCACAGCATGGGCCCTAACTGTAGAAAGGTATTGGAGAATTTTAAATCAAAGAGATTTTTTTTCCCCGCAGTATTCAGTAACTACTTTTTTCAGGATGAATAATATACTCTCTGTAAATGATAAACAAATATGTTTGATTCAAGGGCTCCTCTAGAATTTTTGTGTCATTTAAGAAAACAGTGATCCTTTCCTTAGTTATAGAATAACCAATTACTAGAAGAACCTCACCTGTTCTTGAGTGTATCTGTCTACCTGTAGAGGCAAGATAAACATGTTTCCTCTCTTCTGGTAGTAACTCTTTTGACTTTTGACAGTGTGTGTTTAAATTCCTCCTCAAATACCTAGAATACCTAGAAAATTGTTCCATCGCAGAGACTATACACTCCAGAAGTCTCTCAGTCTTTGCCAGAAGTCCAATTTGAAAACTTTTTTTTTTTTTAGATTACTTATAAATATCTTTTTAAATTTATGATGATTAATAACATGCCTCAAAGCTAAAGCAAACACTTTATTTCAGGCCCTGGGAGAATTAAGTCCATTTTATTTAGTAACTAAGTCATTCTTCCAGCGGAGAGAGTGCAATTTGGTCCCACTTTCCCTCAGAAGGTTTGCTTTGCTGCAGAGCTGTTTGTGTCTCAGCCCTAGTAAAGTGAATCATAAAAACAGCTTCTTAATTAGCTGTAGGACAAATCTGCAAGAGAACTCTAGGGTCTGTGACTAGAAAAACCTCTGAGCAAACAACCTGGATTAACTAAAGTTGAAAATACAGTCTGGTGCTTAAGAACTAATACAAAATGACTGGCTGATTAACTGTCAAAGCAGATGTCTCAGGTGAGTAATGGAATAAACCATCTACCAGCTGACAAACAAAATGACTGTGTTTTGTGGATAAATTAACACAAATACAGAGTACTAATCCATGTACGCTGGTTTAATTGACTAATGATAAAGCATAACTCTAAATGTAAATAATGCATAGTTAAATCTAAGATATCAGCATTCAGGAAGCCAATACTTCAGCTCCTCTGAAAGTTTGTGCTAGGCAGAATGCAACTCCTTTTGAAGTATGCAGTGAATTTGCAGACTGGGGAAGGCTTGTAAGGCGAGCAGCTCACTGATGGAAACAGTTAGGTTAATAATTATCATCCCTACTAACTTTCAGTACAAGTTGCCACTGGCAAGTAGAAAGGAGGGATGTGGCCAACAGTAAAAAGGAAAAGAATCTTTAACTAGACTGCAGCAGAGTACTGTTTCCATACCTTAATATTTACCTTGGTAATGTATTCACACTTATTCTACTTCAAAATAAATGCTTTATAGTTATATGACAGATCATTACTGGCAACAATTAGAAATTTTGTATGCAATTTCAAAACAGCTTCTCTGTTTCAATGGGAAGCTATTCTTTCCATACAGTTATTAATGTCTGCCTGTTTGTCATTACATAAACAGGTGGAGCTGACAAATATGTAATGAGAGAGACTGAAGTTGCCCATTTCTCCTCAATATGGCCTCCTGCTGCCCCATCCACCTGCTTAGAATTTACTTCCAGAATGCAGCTTTTTTTGCCATTTGCTCAAATGTTTTCTAAAGGGAGACTCCATCCTGACCACAATTTGTTTTTCAGAGAATCCAGAATATGGGCCTGCAAGCACACCATGCCATTCTGTATTACTATAATTGTTATTAATACAAAGTATTCCCCAACTGCACAGAGTGGTGTAGAGTCGAACCACACTAATAAACACCATCAGTTAAAATGTCACAAAGAGAATGTATTTTTTAATGTAGAAAAACCTAAACTGAAACAGCTTTGCCTAAGGACTACAGTATGTAACCCTTTTGCTGTCAAATTCTTTACTAGTTGAGTAGGTCCTTTCAAATCAAGGAAGTTTCATGGATGAGTAAAATAGGACTATGCATCTGAATTAATGTTGAATCAAAATGAATGAAGGTTGTACAATGTAGCCCAAAAATAGCATGACAGAAAGGAAGTTAAATTAAATGGAGGTATAATGCATAGCTAAAATGACCCAATTCAAATTTATATTGTCAGACCAAAAAGTATTTGGATTTCCACAGTTACTGACTTCTTAAATTAGAATATTTAACTTTCAGTCCTGCAGAAATCATTGCAATTTAGCATGACAAATGCTACATGGTGGTAGAGATGGAACTACATATCTTCATGTTTCAAAGCAGGTGACTGTTACCCAACCTGGAGTACAATACCTGTGCCACAGTTCAGGCTGCCACAAAGTCTGGTACACTGGAAGATTTTTAATTTATAGAATCATACAATAGTTTAGGTTCAAAGGGACCTCCAAAGATCATCTTGTTCAACCTGCTGCTCAAAGCAGGTTTAAATAGATCAAGTTGTACAGGGACTTGTCTGGTTGAGTCTCGAACACCCCCAGCTGTGGAGATTCTTGAACACCTCCATAGATGGATGTTGTAAAAAAGGCCAACTATTTTTATTTTTATTTTTAGAAATGCAGACTATAAAGACTGGGTTAGATTGAGGAAACAAAAATTCACACAGGAGGAAGGAAAAGGTGTCAAATCAAAGATTTCCACATGTGACAGTATCTCACTGGGTTGCTTCTCTTAGTTTTTGTATTATTTTGTAAGTGACCTCCCACCTGGAACTTGTCTTGCAGCCTCATGCCTGATCTTTGTGTATCAGTTCCTCATGCCAGTGTCTGCTGTTCGTATCGCTGCACCTTCATCCCAGCAGAGATGAAAACCCCTTAGAAGAGATTGAAAATGTCAGAAAGATCAGCAAAACTGATGAAGATACCTCTGTGCTATTGACGTTCATGGCTATATCCAGTTTCCAGAAACCCATGAATGACAGTGAAGAATTTCAGGATGCGACAGTCTTAAATCCAGTACTCCATAAATGATGCTCACTTCAGCTGACATTGTATCATCACTGCAACACATTGTTGCAATATCACTGGCTGATCTTGGGGTGCTTTTTATGCACTATAAAAGAATAGAACTGCTAAATAAGTAACTTGCTGAAAAAAATCACAATTGCTAATGCCTTTTAGGTTTGATGTATTTGGAAGTTGTTCCTAGTTATGTAAACATATTATATACTGGATTAAGACAAGGCTCATTTTGAGAACAGAGCCTAGGACCATGGAGATCCACAACCAAATGCCATAGCAGCGAGATCACATTTACACTCCTCTTACCTTTTCCTGTCTCCATTGCTCTTTTATTCCTGGCTGCCTTGTGTCCCAGCTTTAACAGTAAACCTGGACTATATTTTTATCTAAATAATTCATTTTTGTGATGTTTAGGGAACTCTGATTATGAGTACAGACTTCACGATGTTTTGAATGACCTAGAGCCAATTTCCTACTTATATACATTAAATAAAGCTTAGGGTGCTAGTCAGTGCCTGCCAAAAATCACACTACTTCAATAGTTACTGGATAAACACCTTTTTGAAAATTTCATCTCTGTAATTCACAGCAGAATGTGCAGTTCACAACAAGAGACAGATCTGCTTACTTGAAATAAAAAAAGAAAACTCGGGGGGGGGGGGGGGGGGGGGGGGGAGGGAATGTAGTTGGTCAAAATGTAGCCCAGAAATCAAATCTGTGGACAGAGAGTCTACAAATACAGCTCTTTAATTTTTTGGTTCAGTGTTCCAAAAATGTTATCACAGTAGTGTGCTGCACATTTAGTATAGACATTTTCCTTGTCTAAGCGTTTGAATTTGGTGCAGAGAGAGATAGTTCTCCTTGTTGGACAGGAAGAGAACAGGAAGGTCAGGACTGGCAGTGATGTATGGGAATGAAAACTAAAGGGAAAAAGTGATAAGCTTTAGGGAAAGAGACTGTGCTGAGAGAGAAAATTCTAAGTTTACAGAAAGGACCAATTTATCCATTAGAGTTGAGGGTGAGAAAATGAAGCGTGGAGGCTACAAAGAGTTCTGTTACAGTGTGGTATCATCTTTATCAAATAGTTGTGGTGAATCGTAGGATACAAGGTCTGATCCCTCCTATGAGACAATTCCTTTGAGACTCCATGGCAATCTAGGAGGATGCAGCTCAATATCAAATCAAGCTGCATCCATGTCCTGTGTTCATTCAAGAAATATAAATTAAAAATTTAAATGTTTCTGAATCAAAATTTTTGAATACTCCATTCTGTTAGAAGAGTTGTCAGCTTGATTTTCTGTCTTAATTCAGGAAGAAAACAGATTAAAAAAAAAAAGTAAAAAGTACAACATTTCCCACAGGTTCTTTAACTTTAAATCCAAGTTATTAGTTATGATCCCCATTAGACGTGAAAAGGATAGGAAGCCTCATGCAGAGAGGAAGAGGCTCATTTCTAGAGAAAGGGACATGAAAAAGAGATAAGGAGGTGGGTCACCTTTAGTGAACATGTAATGCTAGGAGAAGGGAGCAGGTTAGCTTGAACTCATGATTACTTGCAAGGGTTCAGCAACATGGAAACAAACTTGACTGTGCTATGGAAGGTAATAATGGAAAGTGCCATTAGTTGGCTTTTGGGTGATTTATGGAAAGCCTGCGTCTTGGGCCTGGAAAAGGAACTCTGTACCTGCACAAGTGTTGGGAATGTTTAGATTTTATTCAAACTTCACCAGTCCTGCTGGTCTCTATTTAGAACTATATGTTCTGCCACCTGCAGTTGTGACATTCCAACTTGTGTTGTAATCTTCAGAGCTAAAACTACACAAGGGAGAAAAAAGTAGCAGATGGAGTCATGTCATTTACACTGAATACTGCAGGAAAGGCAGCCAGATCACGGCAGATCAGGGGGGAAAATCCATTTTTGTCATTAAGCAGCAGAAGAAAAAATAAATCACAGATAGAAAGGGATTAATTTCTAAGGGACCAACTATTAAATGTAGCATGGAGATTGTACTCTATTAGAAGTTTGCAGAGTTTAACTTGATAAACTATATGCAACAGTGAATTATTACTTTAAACTCATAACCCAAGGCTGCAACTCAGGGATAGAGAAGGTAGAAATTAATTAATCAGCAATCTAAGCTGAGAGCAATATTCACTTTTAGATGCCTGGTGAACAGAAGTAAGGACACGAAAAGGACTTACATAAATTATAGGTCACTGTAGATAACAGCACGCAAATCTGTGAAGGTCTCAATGTTAAATGCAGAAATGGTGTAACAAGATAAATAACAAGTGTTTAATGATAGTAGAAAAACAATAATAACCTGCAATCAGATGGATAATAAATTATGGCCAGATGGTAGTTAGAATCTGCAAATATTTCACTGTCCCATCTGCCTTCATCCATTGGTATCATTTTAAATTGGATTCCAAAAAAGATGCTTTTATCCACTCTCCCACCCTCCCTTTCTTTTTCTAAATTCATTATTAGCATCATGTTGTGTGAATTTGTTTCACGGTTTGTCATGGTATATCACCAACAGGCCTTTATATTGTGAATTTGTAGCACTGGAAAAAGGCCAGGGTAATTTTGGGTTTGCATGTTTTTGTCTTAGAAATTTCATAAGATGAAGCTTTCTCTGGAAAGAGCAATTTTATTGCAGAAAACATACTGGAAATTTCACCTCAATCAAAGAGTGGTATGACTTTGAAAGTAAACTAGATTTTCCTGTCCAAATAAGTATATTGTACAAATATAGTAGATAACTTGAAAAATAAATAAGATAAAGTGTAAAAAGGACAAACTGTATATTCACACACATTTACCAATGTTGTTAAAACTATTAATAGATATTTAGTTTCATGGGACATGGATGGAGAATAGGAATTTTTCTGACACATTATTACGACATGAATTCTCTTTTAAAATAAAGGTGATTAGAAGGTACATTCTACCACTAAACTCAGTCTTTTCATGATGTTCTCTTTTTTATGTTTTTATACACACTGTTGTTCTCAGCTTGAGGATGCTGAAAAATCTGTCTTAACTTGAATCTTATTTAAAAATAAAAGGAAAAAACACTCTCTGAAAGTTTGTACCAAGGGGACAAACCAGTAGGAGAGGGCACTTTCTTTGTGCTACTCTTTCTAGCAGGCAGGAGGGGAAGGAAAGAAAAAGAGAACTTCAACTCATTTGAAGCAGGCTGTCCATCAAAGACACCTGCAGTTCCTCAGACACAACCATTCATCACCACCATCCTAGCAGAGGAGAAAAAGGGTTTTATAAACAACTTAATGAGCTTAATTCCCAAATCTGACAGAGCTTAGCCTCAGGAAGCGGAGCTCTGAAATAGTGTTCTCACATTTAACAGCTTCATGAAATTCTGTCTTTTTGTAAAGTGTGGGTGGGGATTGGAAAAGGGAATTGCGAGGGCATCTATTTTGTTCCTGTAGTATTCAAGGATAGTAGATAAAGTAGAGGGTCAGTTTTCTTTGATTTATACATTCATGCCAGACTAATATGCTAATATGTTATTTAAAACAAGGCATATGAATTTGCATACTGTGGTGTTTCCATATTCCATTGAGATCTTCACTGCCTCAAAGTTCTGTGTTCTCCTCGTGCTTCAGTTTCAAGGGTTTTTTAACTCTTGAAGAATTTATTATGTGCCTTTTAGATGGGAAGGAAAAAAAGGCAGTTTATTATAACACATTATCTAAAAGAATTATTAACCTTTCACATGTGAGACACAAGACAAAATCTATGGTATTCATATGCCAAAGAAATGAGGGTAGATTAACTAATTTTTTAAATAGAGGCATTTAGCTATATGTTAATGGATTTCTAATAAATTTGCACAAAGGCATTTGATCATGTAGCAGGAGGCAACTGTGAATTTTTTTCCTGGATTTGCAATGTATTTTGGTCTTTGTAGGTAGGAAAGAATGGTACTAAAATGGATATCCTACAGTGTTTCCATTTGTAATGTTTTTGCAGAAGCATCTCAATTTGGTGAAAGTAGCACTGTGTCTGTGTACCAGAGCACATGCAGGACTGCCACTTTTTGCATGTCAGGGCTACCTGCCAGGTGATGGTCTGATGGAACAGTAACACCACAGAATAAGGAAACAGATAACTAAGGAAAGTCGTTAAGAAAGACAGTCTATAAACACAGCTTTTGTTCATTTAGAATAGTTTGAAAGAAATCCAGAGAACTGTTCTTTGTAATTCATTCACAAGATGCAACCCTAGGAAATGAAAACTGCAAGAAGAAGTTGCCTACTTTTAAAGAAAGACTTGTCAGAGATATAAAACGAACTAGAACTCAGAAGGTAAAATGACATAGGAAGAGCTACAAATCACTGGAGACTCAAATGGGGAACCAAGGATGTTGAAACTGTGATAAATTGAAAAGACTTATGGACCCCAGAGGAAAGACATCAGGAAGACTTGTTTTGGAGGCTTTTAATGAATCTGACAACAAAAGAGGGGAGTTAGTTTTGAAAGCAATAGTTGAATTCCTAGATGCTCTTCTGAGAAACAAAAGGTGGAAAGTGAATTTGGTGGTTGGTCCAGAAATGGACTGGGAGAGACCATTAGCATAATTTTGGTGCAAGATGGGGAATCAATATCTTTCCTGATGACATGTTGTGTGGCCTTATTCAGCTCCCAAGTGTCAATATCTATTTTTATGTGAGTGTGTATCTTCTTGAGTATTTACAATCTTTGTGACTATTTTAAATATGTAAATATTTAAAGAGACAGACTAGTTTTTCGGAGATTCTGACTATTTATGACTTCCACTGAAATAGTAATAGTCCACCCGTACCCATTCAAAGTGTTCATACAAAAGTTTATATTCTAAATGCCTCCATTGACATTTTTGCATCATTTGCATATAATTACACATAACAATAAATAGAGGTGGCAAATGTCCACTGTACTTCCTATTCTGTCCTTCTACCAGTTCTTTATTCTTTCACAAATATAGTACTTTTCTAAGATCCAGCCTATCTCCCATCCTCCTAGGAACAAATACAGTCATACCCTGAAGCAGTAATACTGAAACAGATCACAGAGGTTTTCCAGATTTTTTGACACATTTTGCAGTAAGAATGCACAGCTTGTTACTTTTAATATTATCTGTTTCAAATCTAAGGGCTGACTCAGGCCCTAGACATTTTGGTCCAGGTATCTGCACTTCCTTTAAATTCATTTGCCTATCTCTTTCCTTACCATAAAAGACACCTGACTTTTGTGCATAGTAGTTGATAATATTCACTCAATAACATTATTTTGATTTATTTCACCATAAGCTGTGCTATTTTGGTACAGTACTCAATTTCACACCCTTTCTCTGTGCTACAAGTCTGATTTCTGTCTCATTGTCTTTCTGTATGTGGAAGATTAGTTAAGATATAACAGATGTCTGCCTTTCACCTTACCACCTTGTTTAGTGTCCAGGTATTAAGTCCTGATAACTCTAAACTTACTTATACGAAGAATATTTCCTCTAAACATTTTCCAGTGTTTGCTGTAGGTCAAACTTTTGATGATGACAAACCTCCATTTACTACTTCATTACTGACTCTTGCCATGGAAAGACCTCTGATCACTATTTTTGACCGAGACAGATATTCTAATTCATATTTTTGAAATATCTTTTTATGTTTGGGGTTATAAGCTAGACCTCCTCTGTGTATGGATGATCTTCACATAAGTCTAGTTTAAATTTCATTTTTTATGTCAAGAGGGCCAAATTAAACTTCCTATGACTTGGATTTCTGTAAACTATATTAAAACAAACAAACAAACAAACAAACAAGCTTAGTAAGGGCAGAGTTTTTTATACTTACCATCAATGATTTAGATGCATTTTTTTTCTTCTGATTTAAGGCTGCCAGACAGTAATGACTGCACACTTGATACTTTGGCATTTTTTGTAGTTCTACTTTTCAGATAAACTGGGGAGAGAGATGGTTGAATTCTGTGGAGTGGTATGTTGTAAATACTGCAGCGTGCAACGAGACTGTGAAACAATTCATCTTTCTCCATTTCAGCTGCTGCAATATTGCAACAACAAAAGATTTGTTTGCTTTTGAAATTTTGGGCACAGGTAGGGACAGAATAGTATTTTAGTAGTATTTATACACTTCCACTTTTTGGCCTTCCTTCATTCCAGTTAATTGACTAATACCATGTGTTTATATTTTTAGACTGCTTTATGTTAAAAATTAAAATATGTATGATACCTAATACTTTTTTTTCACTCTTAAAAATGAACTCAGTTTTGTCGGATTTATGTTAGAAACAGCAATCAATTTTGATTCTCCATATAAAATTAAATAAGTTAAATTTCCTTTTTTAACACATTAAATAGAGTTAAATTATTTCCTAGTGATATTTTAAGCAGTAGTTTGCTCTTTCTCTCCAGATTTTGGAGGACAAAAAGAAACCTAGTTTTTCATGGGCCAAATATATGTTGAAGTGTATTGCTACATGTGTAATACATTACAACTACACCATAGAATCTCTTTCTTGTTTTTTTTTTTTCAAAAGGGCTTTCAAATAAAATTTGAATGTGAATGGGTGTAAGACATTCATATAATGCAATCCTCATCAATTAAAACTCAATTTTCCCTTTCAATTTATATAAAAAAAGTCAAGATAATCAACTTTCACAGAATCACACAGAATGGTTGAGGTTGGAAGGGACCTCTGGAGACCCCCCTGCTCAAGCAGGGTCACCTAGAGCACGTTGCACAGGATCGCATCCAGGCGCGTTTTGAATATCTCCAGAGAAGGAGACTCCACCACCTCTCTGGGCAACCTGTTCCAGTGCGCTGTCACCCTCACAGTGAAAAAGTATTTCCTCATGTTCAGATGGAACTGTCTGTGTTTCAGTTTGTGCCCGTTGCCTCGCGTCCTGTCACTGGGCACCACTGAAAAGAGTCTGGTCCCATCCTCTCGACACCCTCCCTTCAGATACTTGTACACGTTGATAAGATCCCCTCTCAGCCTTCTCTTCTCCAGGCTAAACAGGCCCAGCTCTCTCAGTCTTTCCTCATAAGAGAGATGCTCCAGTCCCCTAATCATCTTTGTAGCCCTTCGCTGGACTTGTTCCAGTAGTGCCACATCCCTCTTGTACTGGGGAGCCCAGAACTGGACGCAGTACTCCAGATGTGGCCTCACCAGGGCTGAGTAGAGGGGGAGAATCACCTCCCTCGACCTGCTGGCAACACTCTTCTTGATGCACCCCACCATTGGCCTTCTCGGCCACAAGGGCACATTGCTGCCTCATGCTTAACTTGGTGTCCACCAGCACTCCCAGGTCCTTCTCCGCAGAGCTGCTTTCTAGCAGGTCAGCCCCCAACCTGTCCTGGTGCATGGGGTTATTCCTCCCTAGGTGCAGGACCCTGCACTTGCCTTTGTTGAACTTCATGAGGTTCCTCTCTGCACACCTCTCCAGCCTGTCCAGGTCTCTCTGAACGGCAGCACAGCCCTCTGGCGTATCCGCCACTCCTCCCAGTTTTGTATCGTCAGCAAACTTGCTGAGGGTGCACTCTGTGCCTTCATCCAGGTCATTGATGAAGAAGTTGAACAAGACTGGACCCAGTACTGACCCCTGGGGGACACCGCTAGCTACAGGCCTCCAACTAGACTCTGCGCTGCTGATCACAACTCTCTGATCTCTGCCATTCAGCCAGTTCTCAATCCACCTCACTGTCCACTCATCTAACCCACACTTCCTGAGCTTGTCTATGAGGATGTTATGGGAGACAGTGTCAAAAGCCTTGCTGAAGTCTAGGTAGACAACATCCACTGCTCTCCCCTAATCTACCCAGCCAGTCATCCCATGATAGAAGGCTATCAGATTGGTTAGGCATCATTTCCCCTTGGTGAAGCCATGCTGACTACTCCTGATCACCTTCTTGTCCTCCACATGCTTGGAGATGGCCTCCAGGATGAGCTGCTCCATCACCTTTCCAGGGATGGAGGTGAGGCTGACTGGCCTGTAGTCCCCTGGGTCCTCCTTCTTGCCCTTTTTGAAGACTGGGGTGACATTGGCTTTCTTCCAGTCTTCAGGCACCTCTCCTGTTCTCCATGACATTTCAAAGATGATGGAGAGTGGCTTAGCAATAACGTCCGCCAGCTCCCTCAGCACTCGTGGGTGCATCCCATCGGGGCCCATGGATTTGTGGGTGTCACGTTTGCTTAAATGGTCTCTAACCCGATCCTCCTCCACCAAGGGAAAGTCTTCCTCTCTCCAGACTTTCTCTCTTGCCTCCAGGGTCTGGGGTTCCTGAGGGCCAGACTGAGCAGTAAAGACTGAAGCAAAGGCGGCATTCAGTAACTCTGCCTTCTCTGCATCCTTCGTCACCAGGGCACCCACCCCATTCAGCAAAGGGCCCACATTTTCCCTAGTCTTCCTTTTGCTACTGATATATTTGAAGAAGCCCTTCTTGTTGTCCTTGACATCTCTTGCCAGATTTCATTCCAATGTGCCTTAGCCTTCCTCGTCACATCCCTGCATACTCTGACAACATTCCTATATCCCTCCCAAGTGGCCTGTCCCCCTTCCACTTTCTGTATACTTCCTCCTTCTGGAAGAGTTTTGCCAGGAGCTCCTTGCTCATCCATGCAGGTCTCCTGCCTCCTTTGCTTGACTTCTTATTCATAGGGATGCACCGCTCTTGAGCCTGGAGGAAGTGATGTTTGAATATTAACCAGCTCTCTTGAAAGCCCCTTCCTTCTAGGGCCCTCACCCATGGGATTCCTCCAAGGAGGTCCCTGAAGAGGCCAAAGTTTGCTCTCCTGAAGTCCAGGGTTGTGATCCTACTTGTTGCCCTGCTTCCTCCTCGCAGGATCCTGAACTCCACCATTTCATGGTCACTGCAGCCAAGGCTGCCCCCAACCTTCACATCTTCCACCAGTCCTTCTTTGTTTGTTAGTACAAGGTCCAGCAGCACACCTCTCCTCGTTGGCTCCTCCACCACCTGTGTCAAGAAGTTGTCACCAATGCTCTGCAGGAACCTCTGGGACTGTTTGTGCCTAGCTGTGTTGTCTTTCCAGCAGATATCAGGGTGGTTGAAGTCAAGTTTCAAGCATAATTTTTGTGCAATGTGCAGCTAAGCTTCTGAATACCTTATTGCAGAATGTGATGGATGGCAAAAACATACATGCATTTGAAGAGTGATCAGGCAGATTCATGGAAGAAAAGTCCATTGAACATTACTGAAAGCTAAAATGCAGATGTAATCTCAAGGTAGGATTGAAAATGGAAGAGAGGACCTACCGGAGGAAAAAGCTCCTTATCTTGCCCTGTTCTTAAACTTTTTCTCTACTTGGCATCAACAGTCACTGTCAAATAGGAGACTGGGCTAGAAGGATACTTGGGGAGATGAGGAGGACTGTTCTTGTCCTCTCAGGTAGATTTTATCTTGGCAATGGAGCCTGTTATGAAGCAGTGAGTAGCCTGATGCTATGAGATCTGTAATGGGCACCAACATGGGGATATGAGGACGCTCAATCTATCCATCAGGACATTCTGTCACCTCCAGAAAAGCACCCCACCCCACCCCACTCTGGTTCCACCCCTGCCTCCTGATGGCATGAGCAGATTTGACTCATGTGGTGTGGTTGTAACAACAGGCTTGGTTTATTGCCCTGCTCCAGCTCTGATGACCAAGTGCAGGGCTGCCCAACAGGTAACCCCTGGACTGGTCATATAATTACATACCTTATTATTCTTTTGACCCTCCTTCTACCTCTCTTTCTCTGTCCTTGTCCCCCTCCAGTTAAGCAATCCACCCTAATTTCCCACCTTATTTGTCCCAGTTCTGCTACAACTGTACCCAAATTTAGTATTTCTAATAACATACCTACATAATCTTGGCTTTATATGGTAATACTGATATGGTTACCCAGTCACAGTTGGCCTTACAAGGCAGTGCTCTCCAAATGCCCCCCCCCTCAAGTATCTGTGCAGTTTCACTGTATCTCATGTAACACTCCCTTTATCGTGTGTGAAACTCAGCCAACCTTCATGATGCTATCTGTAACATTCGTCAGCGCCTCACTGTGTTGTTATATTTAGCAATTTCTCATATCACATCCAGTAGTTCTCCATATCCTAGCCACTTAGCTCAGCTTCAGGCCAGGGTTGAGTCAGCAGCCTAGTCATTTGCCTGCAGTCCTTACAGAGCCCATTGCTATTTTTTCCCCACATCAGTTTATCAAATTGTAGTTTAAGGGATTAAGTAGCTGATGACATTATTCTATCTATAATTGTTAATTTAGTTGGTCCCACCACCTTTCAAATCTAATTATAATTATTAGAGTAGTAAGACCAACATTATATTCTGTGAACGGTGTTTTAGTGAAGGCCAGATTGCAGATTTCTCTTTCACACTGCAATGGCCGTGTTTAATTCTATGTTAGTGGAATTACCTGCTCACCAGTGGAAGCACATCATATCGAGCTCATGTGCACATGTGCTTTCTGCATTAGTTCTCTGATGTTCACTAATTAGATGTCAGTGGTGAAATGTTAATGGAAAATGAATGTGAAAATCACAGAAATGAATATTCTTATAAGATTTATTTTACATTTACATATGTGAATATTAATTCTTTGACCAATTTGTCTTACTTCCTCCCCTCAAACTGAGCAAGAAGAACTGAAAAATAGGATAGGAGATAAATGATGAAAATATTATTTCAATATATACTTTGTTCTCTGAAGTACTCTTTGCTACAGGATCTTAAGGACGCTAAAAGTTTGCATAGGTTCAAATGGAAACAATACAAAAGGAAGGTTACTAAGTACCCAGGAAAAACTTCTGGCTCAAGAACCACAAACAGTTGGAGACTAGAAGAATAGTTATGGAGGCTTGCTCTGTACCAAAAGATCTTTCCTAAGGATTGCCTACTGTCCATGTGCACTACTTGTTCTGTTATTAGAGTTCAGAAATGGTCCTCTTCTCTGAATAGGTTTTGTTGTTGTTGTTGTTATTTAAATAGTCACTATTTTCTCTGAAATTTTCATTCTGGCTAGCCTCTATAGAAAGGGTTGCTCAACCAGATAGACTGATTTTTTTTTTGCTCTCTACATTAATAATTGTAATCATTCAAATATACGACAGGAAATGCAGCCTGCAACTTACCTGGGTAATCATCACAAAACAAGAGAGCTTGATTTCTGGAAAAGCTACATTTCATGCAAAAAACTAAGTTTTTTGAAGACACTGACAACAAATTTCAGAAACAAACAAGCAGAGAAAATTGTGATCTGCTTTTTGGCAGGAAAGGAAAAAGATAGCTTGTTTGGAAAATACTCTCTCATCAATCCAGAATCAAAATCAAATGAAATGGACAAAATAAACAATGCAATAATCTGAACCCCATTGTTGTAAGCCTCACAATGCCTTACAATCCTCTAAATATCTGTAAAGTTCTTATTCATCAATGTAATTTCTTTTCTTGGATTTCTGTTCATTTCCACCCATACTATATTTGAAACTCAAAAGCAACTGCAATTTACCTTACTTCTGATTAAAAGTATAACATATATCAAAAATTTATTCTGTCATATTATAATTTCATTTAAAAACAATTTTATTAACAGTCTCAGCATGTTTTTGCTCACAAGATATACTCTTATGTTGAACAGCCTGTCTGCCAATGCAATTCAATGGGTCAATTTTAGAAGAACATTGTCATCAAAATAAGCAAGGTGAGGTCTGTCTGCACTTCACAGAATCACAGAATGGTTGAGGTTGGAAGGGACCTCTGGAGATCATCTAGCCCAACCCCCCTGCTCAAGCAGGGTCACCTAGAGCAGATTTTCCAGGATACTGTCCAGATGGCTTTTGAATATCTCCAAGGAAGGAGACTCCACAATCTCTCTGGGCAACCTGTTCCAGGGCTCTGCCACCCTCATAGTAAAAAAGTTTTTCCTTATGTTCAGATGGAACTTCCTGTGTTTCAGTTTGTGACCATTGCTTCTTGTTCTGTCGCTGAGCACCACTGAGAAGAGTCTGGCTCCATCCTATTTACACCCTGCCTTCAGATATTTAAATGCATTCAGAAGATCCCCCCTCAGTCTTCTTCAGGCTAAACAGGCCCAGCTCTCTCAGCCTTTCCTCATAAGAGAGATGATCCAGTCTCTTCATACAAGAGGGATGTGGCACTACTGGAGCAAGTCCAGCGAAGGGCTACAAAGATGATTAGGGGACTGGAGCATCTCTCTTATGAGGAAAGGCTGAGAGAGCTTGGCCTGTTTAGCTTGGAGAAGAGAAGGCTGAGAGGAGATCTTATCAATGTGTACAAGTATCTGAAGGGAGGGTGTCGAGAGGATGGGGCCAGACTCTTTTCAGTGGTGCCGAGCGACAGGACGCGAGGCAATGGGCACAAACTGAAACACAGACACTTCCATCTTAACATGAGGAAAAACTTTTTCACTGTGAGGGTGACAGAGCACTGGAACAGGTTGCCCCGAGAGGTGGTGGAGTCTCCTTCTCTGGAGATATTCAAAATGCGCCTGGATGCAATCATCCTTGTGCCCCTTTGCTGGACTCGCTCCAGTAAGTCCCTGTCTCTCTTGTACTGGGGAGCCCAGAACCAGACACAGCACTCCAGATGTGGCCTCACCAGGGCTGAGTAGAGGGGAAGGACCACCTCCCTCAACCTGCTGGCAATGCTCTTCCTGATGCAACCAAGGATACCATTGGCCTTCTTGGCCACAAGGGCACATTGCTGGTCAACTTCTTGTCCACCAGAACTCCCAGGTCCTTTCCTGCAGAGCTGCTTTCCAGCAGGTCCACCCCCAGCCTGTACTGGTGCATGGGGTTATTCCTCCCCAGGTGCAGGACCCTGCACTTGCCTTTGTTGAACTTCATGAGGTTCCTCTCTGCACACCTCTCCAGCCTGTCCAGGTCTCTCTGAATGGCAGCACAGCCCTCTGGGGTATCAGCCACTCCTCCCAGTTTGGTATCATCAGCAACCTTGCTGAGGGTGCACTCTGTGCCTTCATCCAGGTCATTGATGAAGAAGTTGAACAAGACTGGACCCAGTACTGACCCCTGGGGGACACCGCTAGCTACAGGCCACCAACTAGACTCTGTGCCACTGAGCACAACCCTCTGAGCTCATTTGTATCTATGCACATGCCACATGCAAGCTAAAGATGTTTTTGTGACTGAATGGATAGTTAGCCCCATTTAAATGTTGCTCTCATGGCAGTGTTTCAAGACCTCAGAGAGCTAGCTAGCGAGAGCAGATTTCCCTGAAGAAAGTGGCCTGTCATTGCTTTTTCAAGTACCTCTCCAGCATGTGAAAACTTATCTGTATTGGACGTCTTTCCGGAAGAGATGCTCCATTTTAATTAAGTCATAGACTAGACACAGACATTATATAGTGCAGATCTATGGTTTATATTCTGCAGTAGTGCAGACTAGATTTTTTCAATGGTTTCTGCATGTCTTAAAACCCAGTACAGACTTGCCACCCCTGTTAACACTTCACATCCTGCACAGTAATAATACAACAAACCAAGGAAGGGTAACAAAGCCTTGCAAGAGTAATGATTAGTGCTGCCTCTGACAGCAGCCTATAATGAATGTTTAGACAAGCATATAGGAACACAACAAGCATATACAGATATTTTTCCAGCTCCCACCATCTTGTGGCTGAAATTTATGTACGGTGAAGGTAATGTCTTTAGATTTAATAATCCTGGCTTATCTTTCTTCTAGCAATTTATGTAATTCCTTTTTGAAGCCATATAATCTTTTGGTAATCAAGCATTGTATGGCAAAGAAGTAGCTCCTCTTGTTTTTTTTTTTTTTGAAACAGCCACTTAGTTGAATTTGTTCACTGCCTTTTCTCAAGTAGGAACTTCATACTCTGTTCACCTACTCTCTACTAATCATGACTGCATAGACTCTATCATATCTGTTTTTCACCCAAAGAGTCTTAGTCTATTTAGT
This sequence comes from Apteryx rowi, assembly GCF_003343035.1. Classification (NCBI taxonomy): domain Eukaryota; kingdom Metazoa; phylum Chordata; class Aves; order Apterygiformes; family Apterygidae; genus Apteryx; species Apteryx rowi. The sequence continues at coordinate 99,674 of NW_020450052.1, forward strand.
TTCTTCTTGAATGGAGACTATCTCTGGAATTAATCTCACTAGGTCAGTGGAATGCTAATACCCATATGGTAGCTCCTGGAGCTGTAATTTCCAAGCACTTCCTGTTCTTCTTGTGAATCACGTTCTTTTTTTCCCTCTCCCTATGCAGTGACATTTCTATGTTCTTGCTCTTGGCTACTGCTTCTGCCTCCCATGCAACCTCTCACATTCTGAATTTCTGAGTTCTGAGGACCGCATTAGCTGATTTATTTTGGCTAGTAGTCTACTGTCAATAGGATTATACAGCTTATGACTCTCAATGGCAATTTCAGGACTAATAAAAATCTTACATTTGCGTGAGTGTCAAACAGAAGCTTTATGGATCCTAAAATATTTTCACCTTTTGTTTCTATTTAAAGAAAGCAGTCATTAGAAAGAGCAAGCCCAAAGAAACAGTGTGATACTTGGAGTACACAATTCTGCATCCTTTCAGCTGCCTTTTGGATGTGCAGAAATGAAACCAGTCTCTTCCTCTATATTCTTTTTATCGCAGATCATTTTGGAAAAAATCCCATTGATTAATCTGTCACAGCTTGACTTATAAAGTTGCCTCTATACCAGCTTGCCTGGAAACTAGCCCCCTGTTTCATCCTGAAAGAACACTCACCTCTCACCGTCTCAAGACTTCTTTTAAAACTGTGTGGGTCTGTCAAACACGAGGAAATAAAGAAGGCTAAGTCCCTGCTGGGGAGTCCATCTGTCAGGCGGTGATGCTACATTAACTTTCTATATAGAAGTAGACATTTTCGTCCCCAGTAAAAGTAGCTGCTCTGAATTTTTGGTCCAAATACTAATTTTATTTTCCTTTCTATGTAATGCTGGGACTAGCAACTTTTTGCTGTTGTTATTTGGATTTTCTATTTTTTTTTAATATTATTTTTAAGATGCCTGTGTGGCTTTCAAAACTTGTGGGCAGACATCCATGGGGGAACATCTATCTCTGTGATGCTTAAAAAGTCAGACACCCAGTTCTAGGAGAGGAATTTACAGTGCTAAACTAGGCGTTAATGTTCTATATGCACTATATGGGGGACAGTAAGGCTTTCACATGCAGCTCTGAATTAGCAAAGAGAAGAGTCCATCTGAGACCCTGTTTCCAGCACAACTTAGGTATCTCCCTATAACAGAGGTGACATTCCTCTAGGACCAAGATTCAGCCCTACAGAGTCCTGGCACTACTGGCCCTTAAGTGCCTAGTGCACAGTTAGGGCACCCATCTGGGAATGGGATTCTGGCAGTTCCTATCCCTCTTCTCTTGATCATTTCATCTTTAATTCAATGATATTTCTAATGTAAAGTAGAAGAAAAGCCCCGGGAGCTGATATCAAGAAATTTCTGTCTCAGATGTTGAACTTTTCAAGATCTGAAGGATCTGAGGCTTAAGTTTCTTGAATTGGTGGCTTGAACTTAGAATTCTAAATTCCACCTTCAGTGCATTGGTTGTCCAAAGATTTTGTTGCATACCTGCCCAGTTGTTCTGAGAAATGTAGGTGAGTAATAAGCAATCTTTACCTGTGACTTTATGCATTCACATAACTAAAAAAATTCTGTCTCTTGTTTCCTCATCAAATGACTTGCAGTGTTTCACCTGTGTACAATGCGGGTACATATTTCAAAGCATTTTCTTTCCCCAATTTTATGGCAGTTGGACTTTTTATTATCTGAATTCTAATGCTATAGAGGTATTCATCTTTCTGCTACATCTGAAGAAAAACTGAAAAATTACATCTGAGTTGTATTTATTCCCATCAACATAGTTGCTTTCTTTTTCTAGAGGTAAAAATTGAACTTCCAGAGATCTTGCTATCCATAAAACTGCTGAAGCAAGGTCAGGCATTTCAATATGGAGATAAAATGTTATTAAATACTGGCCATTGTCCCACACTTGAAAATTTATGCACTACATCAATATGAGATCATTCTCTTCTTGGTTAAATTCAGCTAGTAATTTCTGACTATATTCATTGCCTGGGGATATATTTCTTTACAGTTAAATATCACTATCTGTGCATTTTGATAGAAGAAATGCAGACTACAATTTATAACCTACACGATAATAAGCGAATAGAAAGTTGCCCCTTGGAGGAAACGCTGCAGAGTATATAAAAATACAGCATGCTGTTTCAGCTATTTATGCTGAACAGTATTGGAAGAACCTTCCGACTGGAATTCTAATGCCATTTCTGAGCTTCTTCGTTGTTGCTGCTATAAGAACACAACAACAATGATGTATCGACAGTCAAGGCAATGCAGGATAAATACAGCACTATTGCAAAACCCTTGAGATGATCAAAGTAAATTCTGAGAGCGCACATTTCTCTATATTTTGTACATTTCTAGATACATTGTTATACTAAATATCTTTCCCCGGGCACCAGTAATGAAAGGAACAGGTCAGTAAAATGACTATTGTCCCAAGAATCTTACCATTTAAACAGAAGTGTCTCCAAGGCTATTGGTGTGTTGGAGCTACAACAACACTTTCAATTCTTGTGGTAAAAGAATGAAAGATAGAAAAAATATGCTTTCCTTGAAAAAGTTTATATTAAAATAAATATTATTTTTTAAATAATATTTCATTTAAAGGTTCAAAAGTGAATATGAGTTGGATGGGTGTTGTGATTCATACAAAATGTAAAAACATTATCTACCAACTAGTTCCAGCCATATTTTAAGTCTGGAATGTCTAGGAATGAAAAATAAGAAATCATACTTCAACAAAATATTTGGGCAGGTTGTAGAGGACAAACAATTTACCAAGAGCTCCAGAAGGACACTCTGAAAGAAGAGCTAAAGTGAATTTTGTCTGCATGAAGAGGGAAGTAGTGAGCAGGAAATGACTTATCCTACAGCAATAGAAAGAGACGCATAGGGGAACACTATATAAATACTACATACAGTACTATAGCTCTAATACCATATTTTACAAAGGGAAGAAATGTTAGAAAATTGTATGTCAGAAGAGAAAGAAAAAATATCTAATGGTCAGTGAGAGATTTTAAGAAATCAATCTATTTAGTTTAACAAAAGGAAGATTGAGAGGTTATTTGATTGTTGTTTCTAAGTACCTTCACAGAGAAAAGGTACAAGATACTAAAGGGCTCTTTAATACAGCAGCAAACAACATAATGAGAACAAAATATATGGGGATTAAGGCAGACAAAATGAAATTAGTTGTTAGGCACTTTTTTGCATGCAGGGAGAATAGCCACTACAGCAAAGCACCAAGGCAAGTGGTGGATTCTTCATATCTGGATGTATACAAAACAAGACTGAATACTTCTCTCAAAAATCCCAGTAACTGGGCACAGCTGTGGGTTCAAAATAGAAATCAGCCTAGATGATCTGCCCTAGTCACTTCTGCCCTTAAAAATAACGCTTTTCTCTCATTAGCAGTTCTACTTCACCTCATATAATACTGATATTTTTTTTCCTTTACTTTTCTTCCATAACTCTAAATATTGTTGTTATTATATGTCTTGTATCTACAGAAATAGGTGCACTAAGAGGGATGGTAAATATTTTCATATGTATCTTCTAATTTGCGTAAGTAGATATATAGATAAATGCATGCACCTAAAAGCTGAGATAGTTAGCCTTGGCATGTTTAGTAATTAATATGCAAGCACATAATTGGCAGCCTCTGGTAGATTAATAGAATAGTAGAAGTTAACACTAAAAAGGTGTCATCTGATCATCTACTCCTATTGCTGCTGCAATATTAATACATATTTGCTTGGACTTCATGACTCATTGCTCTGCTCACTGAGGCAATCTACCTTTCTAGCGAGAATAGATATGTAATGCCTCATGAAGCACTCGCTCATCCTAGCTGGTTTTCCATACCTCTGTCTCCCTGGATAACCTGGGCTACCTGCTTCCCCAGTCCAGGCACTAGTGCTATGCTGACATCATACATTAGACCTGAAGTAAGCCCATCACCTCAGGGCTACAGTTAATTTCCAAATGCAAGTCTCACAATAACATTCTCCCCACTCCTATCTAACTTTATCAGTCTAAGAAATTGGAGTCATTTACAGAGCAACTCTATATCTTACAGTTTTCTGTCTTTGCAGGAGTGCGTGCGAGAATGTCCTCATACAGGCTGGAACGCCTGCACTTACAGGGACTTTGCCTCAAAACATAGCTGGCTGGCACAGAGCACCTAGTGCTTAAAATGGCAGCCAACTAGTGCTAGCCTTCTAGCTCTCTCCATTTCTTCCAGAAATATTCATGATATTCAAATGTAGATTCATCCTCATCAATTCCTTATATCCTTACCTCTCACAGCCGTCCACTGACCTAACTGCCTACAGAGACCCTACTATCAAACCACAAGCCGTATTACTGGAGACATCTTTACTTCTCTGATACCTCTAAATATTTTTCTTTCCTATTTGCCACAGATCCTGGAGCACCTTCCCCCTCTCCCAGGCCTGTCCTTCAGCTATTATGTATCTTCTATCCTCTTATCTTTCCCCCAGCTCCACAGATGCCTCCAGAGACATCATCACTACTATTGTTTGGTTGAGGAAGGATTATGTTTTTAATTGCTTAAAAATTTTTTGAAAATATAATTAGATTTTCATTAATTAGATGTTATAAGATATCACAAATAATGCCATATAGAAGATGGCAGCAGAAGGAGGATATTTTTGAAAGTAAGGGGGCAGTTTTACTGATGGAAAGCCATCTCTTTAGCCCAAATGAAAGGCACATAATCCAGGTGTCTGGAATCACAACTCTGGCTTGTTCATTAGACTGCACTACTACAATTAAATAAGCTAATAAAGTTCTCCAGGAAAGGATGAAGGGAGTTTTTGTATAATTATGGTATTTACACAGTGTGGTAGCTCCCTACAGCAGCAGATTCCAGACTTGCTGTTGCATAGAAAAAGAGAGGGACAGAGAGACTGTGTGTCTGCTTTTAAATGTCTTGCTTCAGTGTGTGAGCAACCTACAATGACACTATAGCTATTAAGTTTAGACCACAGATCCCCATAGATAGCAAACAGTAATACCTTTTAACAGTACTGTAGCGTTGAAGACTGAGCCAGCACCTGAATCATGTGAGATGTTCCTCCCAACAGTAGTCTTCTGGTGACTACACATAGCTATTTTTAAAGAAAATGTAGGGCATTGTACTGACTTTCCCTTCTATGTTCCCAAAAACTCTCCTATTAAGCAACTTCTCACTATCTTCACCATCTGACCTGAGGTATGAGGATTCTTTTAATGCTTGAGACAACATTATGATTAACAGTTTTTTGTGTCATGCAAAGGTTGATGACACTTAACAAAACCACTCCCAGATGCCCAGAAACTCTTGATATCCAACTGACAAGCACACATGACTCTTGGTGCCACTTTTTTCTCAGATGTTGTGACTGTTCCATCTGAACATGAGGTAATGATACTCAACTGATGATCTCATTCCTAATGATACAAGCACTTGTGGTGCATTTCTTACTTTCCTCATTTGTCCAAGTCTCAGCTGTCAGCTTTTAGATGTGTACCTTTCACTTCTCAGTACCATCATCTGGCAAGACTCTGACTTTTGTGGCTGTGACCTTAAGTACTGTCAGTTACATGTATGGCTTCCAAATGAAGCTTCAAGATGGAAGAGTTTTGCTGCCTGGTCATATTACCATTTCAGTCTTTCCTATAAGTGCTTTAACTGGTCATGAGCTTTTTGGAGTCAGTGGGTCACAGCAGTAAGAAGACAAAAGAATTGTTGTCAGCCTCCTATCAACCAATCACTATGCAGGACAGTATTTTCTGCCTGTCGTATTGAATTTCTCAGCTTTGAAATTCCTGCAATCTGATGCAGTCATATTGCAAATTGTAAGTTGTACCATCTGGATAGTCTTTTAGTCATTTCATTTGACTGTGAGTATCCATGACTGATTTTCCTCTTCTAAGATCATTCAAAGTCAAGCATTTCTCTGCTTGCAGAATGAAATCACTCATTACTTATTTTGGGATGCCATGTGTTGAAGACAAAACATTGAGTTTAGCAATGGCAGAATGGCCTGACATAAAGAGAGATACAAAACTTACAGAAACGGGAAAAAGTAATCCTTAAATCTGTGTGTATGTGCCAAAGTAAAAAAAAAAAACAAAAAACAAAAAAATACAGTATATAACTTTAGTCCTTTTGTATAATTTTAAATATAAGGACCTTATAAGATCATAAAGTTCTCATGCAGAAGTTGTTCTGTATGTTGAGTCACACTTGGCCAGCATATTATTTGCGTGTCTCAAGGTTTTTTTTTCCTTATTGTTTTCATGTGATTCTGTAAAAAGTGCTTCTTGCTAGAAATAAATCATCAGACATACAAATTTTATTATAAAGCTATAATTGCTTTCATAGCCAAATATGGTTGAGGTCAGAGATTCTCAACATGATCATCTTACATTTTTAATTGTAGAACAAGTCTGAAATAAGTAGAAGGATTGACTCAATGATATAAACTACTTTTTCTGAAATAATTTGTCTGATTTTTATATAACTCTGGATGATTTTATTTGCAATTAATTTTTCTGGATTATGTAAGATTTGAAAATCTATTTCTGCAACTGAAGGAGCTAGAATAGCCTTTAAATGCTCTTCCCAGATGTTTTAAGATCTACATGGCATGTGATCTAACTGTACTTTATTCTATATTTAATACACATATTTACAAAATATCTTTGTGGCAAACACAAATGCTAGTAGACTCTTCTCAGTTAGAGCATCATTTTGTTTTCTTTCTGCCAGAGCACGAGAGGGTCTATGAATCAAAGCTTCTACTTAAAGAGAGGCTCCTAAATCATATTTAAGCTTGTTTGCTTGAGTGGTGACTGGCTTACTAGGACCATTAAATGTGAGTACTGGGGCATATCAGAGTGCTGTCATTATTGGCTGTAATACTTTGCTGTAGTTTTCATGACTGTTGCCAAGCTGTGGTCTCACAAAACAATTATTATAGTGGAGAAGTTAAAGCTGTTTCACCTACGAGGCACTGTACAGCAAGTTCTCAAGGGTCTTCTACATAGTTCTGGGAGGGATTTCCTTTCAGCTGCAGGTTCGATCTGCTGCTAACCATCTTGATAAGTACATATGTCACTTGTATTTGACTGCTTTTGTCATGGATGGGATCTTCTGAGAATGAACTCAATACATTCTACTTGTGTCCTTCTCATTCCTTTCCTCAGAAAAGCCTCTCTGGGGCTAACACTGCCATTATCACGTCATCAGTTGTCATGTTGAAATATCTATAAATATTTCTTTGCTCTTTTATTAAAACATTCCCTATATTAATTTATTCCAAAAGGTAAATGGATAATCTTGTTGCTAATACAGAGAGACTGAAATTGCTCAGCTCAGCTGATTGCCAGGACCTGTCCTTTTTTTCAGCAAAAATGTTTTTACCTGCTTATTAGTGCTGTACTGGTGTGCAGATAGGATGACACTACCTCAGGATAAATCTGATATTCTCTTGTGTTACCGTTCTCGCTCGTACCGAGGAGGCACGGGGCCTTCCCCCAGACCCCGGACCATCACCACACAGACACCAATATGAGGAGTGGCAAAATGGCGTTTAATGAAGCGTGTCCTGCTCTTTTATAATGCTGTAAAGCCC
>NW_020450052.1:109957-201664 GCF_003343035.1 Apteryx rowi
GTACCGAGGAGGCACGGGGCCTTCCCCCAGACCCCGGACCATCACCACACAGACACCAATATGAGGAGTGGCAAAATGGCGTTTAATGAAGCGTGTCCTGCTCTTTTATAATGCTGTAAAGCCCCGCCTTCTTTTCCGGCAGCAGTGCTCCGCCCGTTACGACCTTCCCATGTTCCGCCCCGCAGTGCCTCCCTGCTCATCCTTTTTCCTCCACACTCTTGTGAATGCTTGTTAATACAGAATTTCTTACCTGCCATTTCTCTTCCTAATTATGATGAAACTGTTAACCCATGTGGTTCAATTTGTGATGTTTTTGTAACAACTTTTTTGCAAGTCCTATTCAGAGTTCCTTTATTCTTTTCTTAGTCTGTTTTCAGCAGGAGCACTGAACACGACCATGCCATTCTTTGTATTTCCATACTCAGCTCTTTATTTCAGCTTTGTTGCACATTTTGTCTGCTCTTCCCCTAGGTGTAGATAAGATCTGATTTTGATCAAACACAACACTTTTTTGGGATTACAGTAGTTCCTAAATATTATGGTTTCATTGTAAGTGGAACATTTTCAGTTGATTTCTAATAAAATGAGTTAATACTTCCAGAACTTCCTTGCCCACTGTGTGCAATAAAATAGGTAGTTGTAGGTCCTTTTCTCTGTTATCTTCCCTCAAGGCATTCATATGGATGTGGAAGCCTTGTTTCTGTTATTTCCAGGTCTCAGTAAGAGTGCTGAGATAAGAATAAGAATGTTTTCTAGATACTCTTCATTTTTGTTTCCACCTTCATATACTGACAGTGCTTCAAATAAAACAGCAAATCCCTGCTTTGCGTGGGCTATGGTCACTTCTGACAACATGTTGTGCTGTCCTTTTTATGTATCAGGAAACCAGATTGTGACCAAGGATATAAAATTTAAAGTAGAGCTCACTATTAGACATCAGACACATTAGCTTCAACAGATACACCTAGTCTAAGAGCTCTCTGGTAAATATATATAATTAATTCTAAACAGAATTAAAAAAGATGAAACTTCTGTAACTGTGAATCATCCCTTAAATTCCGGCCTGGGAGGCCTAAGCCTGACGTGGCCTTTGGTGAGTATGAAGTTTGCTGACCTTTTTTCTGAATAATTAGAATACCCTTGTTTACTGTCATAGTGATTTTCTGAAGACCTCTGTGCATGTCTGTGGGGTACTGGTCTATATGATTTGATCATCCCTGCCAGGGGTAAACAGCAGATGCAAAGGGTGATTTGCGGTCTAACGCCCATGTCCGGTGTCCGTGAGGCAACGCCCAGGGCGAGGCGGAGGTCTCGCTGCTCAACATTGCTCCACCCAAAAGGACGCCTGGGCTGAGGCGGGAGTCTTGCAGCCTGGCGTTGTTGCTAAGGTCAAAAAAGGCCAGCAGCCAATGGCGCTCTCTGCTGAGCTCGACAAGGACCAATCATCCCACAGTGTTTGACTCAGCCCCGCCTCTCCAAGATTATAAATTCAGCACATAAACGTTCCTCCATTTGGAGGGCGAGAACGCCAACCCGCAGATGGGTTTGTGGGCCTGGACCTCTCTCCGCCCCAAACAGGGACGCCTCTTTGGTGAGACTTGCGCCTCTGACGATGTCAGACGTTACCCCGGGAAAAATACCATTGGTGAAAGTGCTTAATTATCAGTTTGAGCTAAAGAAAGTATAATTTTTGCAGCAGGTGCATTTACCAACGACAATTCTGAACCTGTTGTACCTGTTGCTTTAATAAATTGTTTATTTTACAACTTTGCAAAACTGGCTCAGGGAAAGTCCTTTTCGGAGGGTTCTGGCAGGCAAACGTTGATTACCAGATAAGGAAGGGCCTTTCCGCCTAATCATACCATTTCCCTCCCTTCATGTGACAATGTCTTTAGGGATAAACCTTACAATATGTGAGGCTTTGCAACTTTGATAAGTACAGCTTGTTGTTAAAGAACATATTTTGCCAGTGGAAGCTCTTCTGCAAAAAATTACCAACATACTAGATAGTTATTTTTGCTCATAGACTTAGTTATGCAGACTTAAAATCCTCTAAAAGGAAAACCAAAAAAAAAAAGAAAACCTAGAAACCAACTTGGAAATACAGAAAACCAAACAGTCTGGGAGTCTGCATTTAAAGTTGGCACTTAGGATAGCATTATATTTCATTTACTTTTTCCTTCTTATCTTTTTTCCACCAGTCACAAACAGGCGCAGCCTGAAGAAAAGATAAATTGCAATTTAAGGCAGAAAGCACCAAATTATTTGATAAAAGCAATGCTTCTATTGTTTTTCTGATATGGATTTATACCTCCATTTTCTGATATTTCTTTCTGACATTAGCTTTTGGTCTTTGATGCACTTAAGAGTAGTGTAAAATGCTGACTATACATTTTGCTATACATATATTGGAGAAAAGTATTAGCTACCGTAGCATTTACTTAGTCTTCTGTGCAGTAGCCTCCCTCTGAGGAGAGCCTTTGTTTATTGCCAGTAAATCATTGTTCCTGTTGATGTGATGTCATTTTTACTGGAAGCACCAATTTTCTTGGGATTTTTTTAAGACACTGTTTCTTTACAGATGATCCATGATCCTTTAAAACAAAGGGTCATTAACTCAAGACTTTTCTGGCTTCCTGCAGTTTCTGCTGAATGTGCTGTTATTTCTTACTCAAGTCTTGAGCTAGGTGTATTTTTTTTAAAAAAAGAGTTCTTGTCCTCTATCACTATGAGCCACTTTCAAACATCCTGTCCTTCCCTGAAGTTCTCAGATCTGCTGTCTTCTTACATGAAGTTAATTTTTCATGGAAATCCAAAATTTATTTCTTTTGCACCCTACCATCTAAAACAGAAACAGATCTTCTGAGAATAGGAAATCACTAGTAGAGAAGATACATGAGGGTTTGTTTTCCTAAATGTGCTATATGAAGTACCATGTGATTTTTATTTTATAGTGTTTCTTATGTTTTTTTTTAAATGGGATCTAAAATCAAGTTAACATATAAGAACAGCATACTAGTTCAGACCAAGAATCTATCTATCTCTGTAGCAGAGACAGATAAGTCTCCAGGAAGAGGATACCTGAGGACATATAAGAACAGAACAAGAATATAGGATAACAACCCCTAAAACACTCCAGGTATTTTGAGGTGAGGAGATTTCCTGAGTCTTTTGCAATCTCCCTTTGTGGCCCCCAATGAATGTCTCTTCTTAGTAATTATCCAGTCATCCTCTGAACTCACAGAAACCCTTCACATCTACAAAGTCTTTGGCAAAGAGTTCTATAGTTCTACTTTCTGTGTGAGGAACAACCTCCTTTCCTAATGGTCCCCACTGCATATTTATTTGAATTGTTTTTTACTGCTATCCAGCACTTAGCTGGTGTTTTCACAGAACTGTTTATACTTCCAAAGTTTTGCTCCTGAGTGGTAATAGTCAGCTGAGAGCCTCTCATTTTGTATGTCATTTTACACCTATCTGCACCTGTATTTTGTCTGCCATTTCAATGTCCAGTTCGTAAGATCCTTAACAATCTGCCACCAACCTTGGTATCTTGAATTACTTTGTATCATGAGAAACATGGTCACCTCCCTGCTAACCTCCTTTCCAGGACATTTAGGAAGATGTCGAATAGCAAAGAACGCCAGTACTGATCTCCCTACACCACAGGAATTCGCAGTTCACTCCTACTTTATGTTTCAGTTCTCTTAACCAGATACATTTATCTATGTACGGATAAATGCACTGGTGCAATGGCTGCTTGTTTTCCACAATGACAGTGAAGGCCGTTGTGGAAAGTCTTGGAAATCCAAACAGGCTATATGAACTTAATCACTGTTATTTCCGTACTTGTTGACTTTGTCAAAGAGCTTGGTTAGATTTCTGGGGCAAAACTCTTCACAGAAATCTGTGGGACTTATCTTCCCAAATATATTTACACAGATAACCAATAATTTATGCTTTCTTATATTTTGTACTAATTTGTTTGGTATAGAAGTCAGACTTTCAGGTCTGTATTTCCCCAGATCTCCTCAGAATTTATTCTGAAAATCAGCATCACATCTACTACTCTTCAGCCTTCTTGTATTGAGTTTTACGTGAGTGGTTACATGCTACATTTAGCAATTCATCTATTTCATCATTGAATTCCATTTGAACTCTCAGATGAACACCACCTAGTCCTGGTGAGTTGTTAACATTCATTTTGTCTATTTGTGTGTAATCACATTGATTCAGTCTCAAGTAGATCCTCTCTGAAGTCCCTCCATCATTAACCCAAGAAGGGATTCTAGGTGGGAAACTCTGTTTCCTTTACAGTGAATGTCACTTAAAAGAATACATTCAGCTTCTACACAGTGTTTTCGTTCTGAGTGCTCCTTTATACCACAATACCCTTTATACCTCAGTATAGACTTCCTGGTTTACCCTTTGATCCCAAAGGATTGCAGGGAGGGTTTGAGAAGAGTTTGAGTCCTTTGGCTAGTTGACCCTAGAACTCTTTTTTGTCTGCCAGCTATTCAAATAATTTTTAAATAATTTTATTATCTGTAAGCTGTTAATGTATACTTGGCTGATTTTTTTTTTGCCTTGTTTTTTCTTCATAATCGTATGACTTCTACTTATTTTTAGCACATACTGAGGTTCCAAGTGATCAGGAGCTCAAACTATAGCAAATATTGTGAAACTTGTGATAAATTCACACGAACGGACAAAAAGGATAAAATGATGGCCTTTTAAACGTAACACATATGTATCCCTCATTAGTTTTAGTTCAAAATCTGCCACATTAGTTTACAGTGCCATTGCAGATAGTATGAGCTAGGGGTGATTTTCCATTAAAACAGAATAGGATCTCCACACATGCAGTCTTCCCCATGGTCTGAGAATGAGCATCTGGGATAATAGCATTTTCAAATATTCCATATAGAGACATCTATCTGTGAACAACCTAATAAAGTTATTGAGAAGTTGCTGTGTGACCCAGATTTAGACTTTCATTCATTTTCAGACCTTTAAGTCTTACTGATCTTAGATCCATGCTATTTACTGCTTGGAAGTCAGTGATATTTGACTATTGCATGTTTGTGATCTTCTTCCTACTTATCAAATCATATGCAATATGTTTATGGACTGTATCATCTCATAGAAATCAGTCTATTTAAATATCCTGTCTCGGCTTAGGGCTTTGTTTTCTTTGATTTTATATACAGTAATAATATTCAGTAGTGTAATGTTAACTTCCATTCTGAGAATATGCTAATATAGGTTTTATATTTCAATAAAATTAGTTTTTCTAAATCACATGTAAACTATCTAAGTTTACATATCTATCAAGGAAGGCCAAGTCTACCTTCTCCTCAAAATTGTATTTATAAAACTGCCTATGTAAATGGAAGGCTCAAGGTCAACTGCTAATCATGGTTGATAGCCCAAAGGTTGGACAGAGTTCCCAATAATGCTACTTCTAGACAGTATCACTTTCAGAACTTGAAAGAAAGGGGTTGCTCTTGGCTAACTTGCAGGACAGTTACATATTATTCTGATTTTGGCCATTTGTCACTGGGTCGTAGCTTCAAAGAAGAGTGTCATCAAGGAAATTCCCATTCCTTCCAAGCTGTCTCATTTATTATTTGCATTCCACTGATGGGTGTCATTTTATTCTTCTCTGCCTTAATTTTTTTGGTGACAGCTGCAATGGGCACTATCCTAAGTACAAAGTAGAGTATCTCTTCACCAGCCATCTGGCAGCTGTTTTTTGTTTTTGTTTTTTTTTTTCTTCCGTGTTCCTTGTGTCCTCTCCACTGTATCATTCTATTACACAGCACATGTCCATGTCTAATTTTTTCTTTCTGACCAAATTCTGACTCTATTCCTGGCATTTGTCTTGTAGGGAAGGCTGATGAAGTGATGATTGGTATTTAAGTTGGTGAAAGAGCCAGTCACAGTTTCAACTAACATTGATCCATGTCAACCAGAATCCTCCCTCTCAGGTCAGCAAAATAATTTTATCACAAAAGTGATTTCTGAGTATCTAGGCAAATGCAAGTTCTTTGAAAGCAAGCTATGTTCTTTTTAAACCGCAATTCTGTTGTTAGCACAGCTAACAGAGGCAGTGAACAGACTCAGCAGTTTGCACAGCAGTTCACGCAGAAGGGCACAAGAAGGTACCTTCATTTCCAATCCCAGCAGTGTACGCTTCCTCAGGTATGGTCATGACACACCACAGAGCACACTCCCCAGCAGCTGTGGGAGTCGCTGCATCTGTTGTGTCAGAGGCTTTGACCCAGACAGACCTTCTGACAGCAGATGCAGCTCTACGGGTCTCAGGCTGCAAGGAGTGCTTGGGGCCTCTCTGTGAAGCCTGGGCTGGCAGTCAGCTCTCCTGCAGAAGGTGTGCTGTTGTTGACAAGTTGTGTCATCAGGTAAGGGAGGTATGGGAGGAAGTCAGTAGGCTGTGCAGCATCTGAGAGGATGAGCAGGAGATAGCTGGGGTATTCTTGGAGACCATACAGCTCCAGGAGTCCCAAACACCCACAGCAGTGGAGTTGCCGGAGGGCTCTGTGCCGTGTGAAATGGTACATCATAACACTGTAGAAGGCGACTGGAAACTGGTCACTTCTCATAGGAGGAGAAAGGCTCCTACTCCTCCTGAAGGCTTGCATTTGAGGAACAGGTTTAGTGCCCTCCAGGATGAGGAGGAGCTGGGCATGGCTGCAAGGGAAGTACCTGGAACAACAGACCCTGCACCTTGCCGGAACGCCCGGAAGAAGCGGCGGGTGATTATTGTGGGGGACTCCCTGCTGCAGGGGATGGAGGCACCTATCTGCTGACCTGACCTCTTGTCTGGAGAGTTTTGTTGCCTTCTGGGGGCTCGAATACGAGATGTCATGGAAAGACTGCCAAGGCTTGTCCATGTGTTGGACTGTTACCCTCTGCTGCTCTTCCATGTGGCACTAATGATACCAAGGGCAAACTGAAACCATCAAACAGGATTTCAGAGCTCTGGGGATGGTGGCCAAGGGTCTGTCTGGGAGCCAAGGTCATTTTTTCCTCAATCCTGCCAGTGAGGGGGATGGATGAGAGGAGGAGTAGATGGATTTTCCAAGTTAACAGCTGACTGTGCTGATGATGTTGGCAACAGGGTTTTTGTTTCTGTGACCATGGGACCCTGTTTGAAGATTGACAACTGCTGGGGAGAGATGGGATCTGCCTCACTAAGCGGGGCACGCGGGTCTTTGCCAACAGGTTGGCCAACCTGGTAAGGAGGGCTTTAAACTAGGAAAGGTGGGGGAAAGGGAGAGTTATAGTGCCAGGGTAGTTGGCAAAAGACAGCTCAAGTCAGGACGCCTCCAGCAGGTGAAGGCAGCCAGGGAAGTGCGCATGGGATGTGGCTATGGAGGACCCTCTTGCACCCCTCCTGGGAAACCTGCATGCTCGATCACCTCTCTGAAATGCCTGTACACCAATGCACGCAGCATGGGGAACAAACAGGAAGAACTAGAGATCTGTGTGCGGTCACAGGGCCATGATCTCATTGCCATTATAGAGACATGGTGGGATAGCTCGCATGACTGGAGTGCTGTCATGGAAGGCTACATGCTTTTTAGGAAAGACAGGCCAGGAAAGCGAGGTGGTGGAGTTGCTCTTTGAGAGAGCAACTGGAATGTATTGAGCTGTGCCTAGGGGTGGATGAAGAGCGAGCTGAGATTATGGGTAAGGATTAAAGGGCAGGCTAGCATGGGTGACCCTGTTGTGGGTGTTTACTACAGGCCACCTGATCAGGAAGAGGAAGTTGATGAGGCYTTCTACAGACAGCTGGAAGTAGCCTCACGATCCCAGGCCCTGGTTCTCATGGGGGACTTCAACCACCCTGATATCTGCTGGAAAGACAACACAGCTAGTGTCGGAACTCTTATCGGTAGTCACGGAAGTAAACCATCCTCTGCTACCAGATGTCGGAGTGGGGGACGGGCCCGGAGTAACGATGAGTCTCAATATGAGTATGGTCGTTCTCCCTTTATTAGAGCTTACACAGAGTATATATAGACAAGCAATAAGCATGCACTAGCAATAGCTGTATGATTGGTTTACAGCTTCCGTCCACGCGCCTAAAGCGGATATATGATTGGTGCAAAGTTGCTGTTCACGTGGAGGGGCTTGTYGGCCCCCTCCTTGACTTGTTTACCACTACTTGCCTTCCCCTTTCGTAATGGTCTAGGAATGCTCAAGGACAGTTCACATAGCCGTGTGATCCTCCCTCTGTTGTGAAGACAGGATTGCTCACTTCTAAGAGATCATGCCCCTTTTCACTTAACCATTCTTCCACAAGCTAGGCACAAACAGTCCCAGAGGTTCCTGCAGAGCATTGGTGACAACTTCTTGACACAGGTGGTGGAGGAGCCAACGAGAAGAGGTGTGCTGCTGGACCTTGTACTAACAAACAAGAAGGACTGGTGGAAGATGTGAAGGTTGGGGGCAGCCTTGGCTACAGTGACTGTGGGGTTCAGGATCCTGCGAGGAGGAGGCAGGGCACTAAGTAGGATCGCAACCCTGGACTTCAGGAGAGCAAACTTTGGCCTCTTCAGGAACCTACTTGGAGGAATCACATGGGTTAGGGCCCTAGAAGGAAGGGGGGTCCAAGAGAGCTAGTTAATATTCAAGCATCACTTCCTCCAGGCTCAAGAACGGTGCATCCCTATGAATAAGAAGTCAAGCACAGGGGGCAGGAGACCTGCATGGATGAGCAAGGAGCTCCTGGCAAAACTCAAACAGAAGAAGGAAGTATACAGAAAGTGGAAGGGGGACAGGCCACTTGGGAGGGATATAGGAATGTTGTCAGAGTATGCAGGGATGCGATAAGGAAGGCTAAGGCACATTGGAATGAAATCTGGCAAGAGATGTCAAGGACAACAAGAAGGGCTTCTTCAAATACATCAGTAGCAAGAGGAAGACTAGGGAAAATGTGGGCCCTTTGCTGAATGGGGTGGGTGCCCTGGTGACGAAGGATGCAGAGAAGGCAGAGTTACTGAATGCCGCCTTTGCTTCAGTCTTTACTGCTCAGGCCAGCCCTCAGGAACCCCAGACCCTGGAGGCAAGAGAGAAAGTCTGGAGAAAGGAAGACTTTCCCTTGGTGGAGGAGGATCGGGTTAGAGACCATTTAAGCAAACGTGACACCCACAAATCCATGGGCCCCGATGGGATGCACCCACGAGTGCTGAGGGAGCTGGCGGACGTTATTGCTAAGCCACTCTCCATCATCTTTGAAATGTCATGGAGAACAGGAGAGGTGCCTGAAGACTGGAAGAAAGCCAGTGTCACCCCAGTCTTCAAAAAGGGCAAGAAGGAGGACCCAGGGAACTACAGGCCAGTCAGCCTCACCTCCATCCCTGGAAAGGTGATGGAGCAGCTCATCCTGGAGGCCATCTCCAAGCATGTGGAGGACAAGAAGGTGATCAGGAGTAGTCAGCATGGCTTCACCAAGGGGAAATGATGCCTAACCAATCTGATAGCCTTCTGTGATGGAATGTCTGGCTGGGTAGATGAGGAGAGAGCAGTGGATGTTGTCCGCCTTGACTTCAGCAAGGCTTTTGACACTGTCTCCCATAACATCCTCATAGACAAGCTCAGGAAGTGTGGGTTAGATGAGTGGACAGTGAGGTGGATTGAGAACTGGCTGAATGGCAGAGCTTGGAGAGTTGTGATCAGCAGCGCAGAGTCTAGTTGGAGGCCTGTAGCTAGCRGTGTCCCCCAGGGGTCAGTACTGGGTCCAGTCTTGTTCAACTTCTTCATCAATGACCTGGATGAAGGAACAGAGTGCACCCTCAGCAAGTTTGCCGACGGTACAAAACTGGGAGCAGTGGCCGATACACCAGAGGGCTGTGCTGCCATTCAGAGAGACCTGGACAGGCTGGAGAGGTGTGCAGAGAGGAACCTCATGAAGTTCAACAAAGGCAAGTGCAGGGTCCTGCACCTGGGGAGGAATAACCCCATGCACCAGTACAGGTTGGGGGTTGACCCGCTGGAAAGCAGCTCTGCGGAGAAGGACCTGGGAGTGCTGGTGGACACCAAGTTAAGCATGAGGCAGCAATGTGCCCTTGTGGCCAAGAAGGCCAATGGTATCCTGGGCTGCATCAGGAAGAGTGTTGCCAGCAGGTCGAGGGAGGTGATTCTCCCCCTCTACTCAGCCCTGGGGAGGCCACATCTGGAGTACTGCGTCCAGTGCTGGGCTCCCCAGTACAAGAGGGATGTGGCACTACTGGAGCAAGTCCAGCGAAGGGCCACAAAGATGATTAGGGGACTGGAGCATCTCTCTTATGAGGAAAGACTGAGAGAGCTGGGCCTGTTCAGCCTGGAGATGAGAAGGCTGAGGGGGGATCTTCTGAATGCATTTAAATATCTGAAGGCAGGGTGTCAAGAGGATGGAGCCAGACTCTTCACAGTGGTGCCCAGCGACAGGACGCAAGGCAATGGGCACAAACTGAAATACAGGAAGGTCCATCTGAACATGAGGAAAAACCTTTTTACTGTGGGGGTGACAGAGCACTGGAACAGGTTGCCCAGAGAGGTTGTGGAGTCTCCTTCTCTGGAGATATTCAAAACCCGCCTGGACGCGATCCTGTGCAATGTCCTCTAGGTGACCCTGCTTGAGCAGAGGGGTTGGACTTAGACAATCTCCAGAGGTCACTTCCAACCTCAGACATTCTGTGATTCTGTGAGAATTCACAGTGAGGTTTTAACTGGCTGGTCTCCAACTGTTATTAAAGAATAAAGTAAACAAAAGGATGTTTTAAAGATAAAATATATAGAAATTATATAGTCAATTCCGTTTATTCACACTTAAATGATGTACAGCTGACCCTCAAATGGTGTGTGAGAGTGTAACTGTAAATAATGTAGCAAAGCGAGTGTACATTACCCCTGCTTAGGTTCTGGCTGCTGTGTTTTATTTCCCAAAATTTCAGAGAACAATGGGGAAGAAATACAGCACAAATTTTTACAGATTATTCCTACCAAAAGCAGAAAAAGATCTCACTGATTTCTTCTGAATTATTACCATGTTGTGTCATGTTACTATGACAGGGTCTGATACAGGCATTATCCTTTAGTGGAAGATGTGTCACATTTCCATGAAGACTGTATATAATAAAATTCCAAGCAATGTTTTTTTTAAAACCATATATATTTATTTTGAGCATTTCTTTTGAATCAAGCCATGTTTCAGAAATAAAATCTCAGATCTAGCCAAGAATCTAGCTCTTAACATTTCTTCATGTTTACTTTAATGGGTACATGAATAAAAAGCCCATCTTTTGAAATGATTCAGAGATTATCAGAGACCTTTGCCTTCTACCTGTTAGAGTATATGTAGAATTATCTGCAGACTGACAGCATTCCAGTTACCTAAATGCAATTTGTGCACATGCATACATTAGAGAAAATTAAATACCATATGGTGCTGAGCCAGTCACAATTTGTACTGCTTGAAAATAGCACACTTTTGAAGCCTGATGACAAATTTTATGGGTTTTCTCTCTTGCTAATTTATGGAAAAATAGCTCTTAACCATTTATCCACAGAAGCACTGCCTAAGCTGTGGCTGTAAAAATTCATTGCAAGAACTATTTCTAAGTAAATGACTGTCTATAAAACACAAAAGACCTATGAAAAGAGGTTTTTCCTCTTCAAATACTTTTGAATTTTTTTCCATTCAGTGGCCTTTCTGGCTGATGTTGTGTTTTTGCTGCTTATGAACAGCCTGAACAATGAAGGTAAAATGAACTGTTCCTACTACCCCTCATATACACTAATGTCACTGTACTTCAGAGGCATTCACAGTGAAATGGATAACCTATTTCCTGGAAAATTTCAGGACAGTGTTTGTGCCAATGCAGCTGGTTAGTGTTAGTCAAAGATTTTCCTTAAATTGCTGGTAAAATATAGGGCATTAATGTAGCAGAGTTATTACTAACTCTGGGTAGAAAAGGGCAGCCATCTGTATGAACCTTTAGTGTAAACTTTAATGTTTAGGCTGAGCAATGACTTTTTGTTTGCTGCACATGAAAGCTGTAAATTACTGAAGCAGCAAATAAAGCATTTAATCTTTGTGTTTCTGTAAGCACATCCTTGCCCCACCTGAGACTGGAGGCACCTCATAAGAGATGCTGGTATATGTGATAAGAAAACCTGGGGAGCTTATATTCTGTATCTCATTAGAAAGGAATAAAACTCATGAAGTTTAGTGGCATTTCTCCCTGATCTGAGTCAGCTATTTCAGGTCCTTGTGTAGATAAGGAAGAAGAAAGCTGATATTCCTGTACCCATTTAATACATAGAGATAGCGATGTACTGATTAATTGGTTAACTTGTCTGTGAGCACACAGGATCCTCCCCAAGGCTGATAACTGAACCTCAGGTGTCCCAAGCCACAGCTTGTTAAAAACAGGACTGCACATTTTACAGTGTAAAAAGGCCAAAAATTCAACAACTGCTTCAGAAGATGGAGGAAATGGATTTTGATACCATTTTAAATATGTTTTCTCTCTCTCTCTCTGTCTCTAACGTTGATTAGAATGTCTCTCATTTCTCACATAATCTTATGCTGTCATTCATCAATGAATTGTCATTTATACTCAGTTTGTGTTATAATGCTGCTCATTGTTTCCGGCCTCCCCTTTGTTTAAGAAGAATATGGAGTATAGTGAAAAGTCTGTTCTAAAAATGAGTTGCAAATGTTTCAATATCTCTCAGCTCTAAAAGCATGTATATATGTCTGTCTAATTAGAAACTTTCCTTTTGCTCTTTTATGGACTCTGGGAGATTTTGCCTCATTTTACACAGAAAAAATAGATAATTCAGTATTGATGGAAGTACTGTAATTTGAAGTCTTGAATTGGAAGTCCCGTGTTTCTTTTTTTTTGGACCATTCCAGTAAAAAGTCCGTGTATAAATTAATTAAAAATAAAAGCTGTTTCTGACAAATATAAGAACTTCTACTTTAAGCAAAGCATCCATTTATTTTAGTGAGACTTTTTACTTGAGTAAACCCATTTTAAGAGAATTTTGTAAATCAATTTGATGTAGTAATCAACACAGAGCATAGTTTAAGAGAACCTCAAGAAGGCTACATTAAATAAGATCCATGTTGTCTGAGTAAAAAAAAAATATATATATATATATAAATACATTCCTTGACACTACACATTTGTGCGGTTTTGTATCATTCCTCTATTGTCTGGAAATTGCTGCCCTTTGGGCATGGGAGGTGCTCCTTCACTACCTGTTTTAAGGGTCAGACTGAGGCTCTTCTTCTTCATATTGCCTTTAGCTGAACTCCTCTAGTCCCTTTAAAGCATACAATGCCTTGGGGCATTTGTGTGAATAATGTGCTTTGTAAATGAGATTGTATGGGTTTCTCATTGGAACTCTGCCATAACTATGTTTAACAGAAAGCCTCACCACCTCTCAGGATACACAGGTGATGTGAAAGATAAAAATATTCCTAGCTTTGTGAAAGTCTCTTACAAGAAGTCAGATCATTTAAAAACAGATTTTATTTCATTAGAATGCAAACCAAGACTTGGAATCACTGAAGAATAAATTGCCTATCTGCACCAGTAGGAGGTTATACCTGCCAGTTAGCTTCTTAGAGCTCCCTCAGCTGCTGTGGAGCCTAAATTCTCTAGATACCCTACTCTCCACAAGCAGAGATTCCTAGGTGCATAAAGGTCTGCCTCTGTATGCTTGGGATGGTCTATAGCTTAATAAAGATGTTCAGCTTAGTACTGAGCTTATGCTTAGTACTTAGCTTATGAGTGAGGTTCATTGGGCTTTCTAGCCACGAAATGAGGACATTCTTAGCTTGTCAGAGGAGCCTGATACAAAGTCTGAGCATATGCTCTTTCTCCCTTGACCTGCATAAAGTATAAATAAATAAGGGAAAAGGAGGAGAGAATGAGGATGCATGTTCATAAACTGTATACTGATATAAATTGCAGCAAGACTGGGGACAAGGTCTTCTCTATTCCCCTCTATTTTTCTCTGTGTTGGTGAATTCCTCAGTGAATTAGTCACCAAATCATTCTCATGCACTTTCTTTCTTATTATTGTAGTTCTTGAAGGAGAGACTGAGAGATGTCCAGCCTAGAAAACCTTTCATTATTTTCCCTGCAGGGCATTCTCCCAAAAGATGAGAAATAGAGAATGGCAAAAACAGAAATTAGCTCTCCACAGCCTCCTGAGTGGGCTACTCTGTGAGCTAGTACATACATTAATTATGGTCTTAATATGGGGCTGTCTTGGGTGTTTAAGTGCATAAAGTTAAATCTAAAAGAACTTAGATCCAGTGAGTCAGTCACAGTTGTGCTTCTAATTGCTAACTGCCCTCTCTGTATAGAATGAATCTCTGCAAAATAATCCAGATAGTTCTCTCAAGAGCCTTTTCAAAGACACATTTCTCATATTTTTTTTTCCTACCCAAATATAGCAAGATTAGCAATCAACAAATGGTGTTAGCATAACATAGAATTGCAAATATTTATGGTTTGTCTATTAAGTAAATGAAATAATATACCAGTTTTGGTAACTTGTGTGTCTCAGATCATCTTTCTGTCATCTACATGACATCTACAAACTCTCTGGGTTTTGTTCCACTGCACTTGTGTTATGTGTGTGTGCCACGATATGGTGGACCATCACCACCATTTCTCTTTCAGGTTTTTATTTAATCTGTCAGTCATTCTTTTGCCAAGCCCTTTTTTGGCAGTGGAAATAAATATTGTGTGGTCATTTTTCTGATAGTGCTATCAGAAAAATAGATAAAAATCAGATAAATCAGATAAAAAAAAGTCAAGGACTAAAACTTCATTCTCTGTTTGAAAGTACTAATATACTAATGCTCATTTTTTGCTAGTCCTATTAAACATAAACCACTCTTTTCCAATTTTGAACAGACTGTTGTTATAATAGATATAGCACTTTCTAATTCTGCTGCGTTGTATACTATTTTATGTCCTATAAAAAATGTCATCTATGCATCACACTTAAAAATATTTGGTATCAGCTGCCTCTCTCAGAATTTCTTCCACTGTGGGTGGTGGACAATTATGTATATTTTTCATTCATTTGAGGCAATTTATAAGTGAAGATGTCCATCTTTTTCCCTTACAGGGGCCAACAAGTGTACTCAGTCTTAGCTCTTTTACTTATTCTATAATCTCCCATGAACAATGATCTTATTTTTTTTCTCTTTCATCTTAGAGAAAGGGGAACGTATTAATGGGCAAAGTTGCAAGGCAGTTGGTCTCTTTCATCTCTATTCTGTACACTCCAAGTCCTGGTATTGGGTATAAAGAAATTCATCGTATCTATCTATTGTTGGTCCAATTAATGTTTTAACAGTCTAATAGTCCAATTCTGTAACGCAGAAAAGCCTCACCAGCTTAAATTGTTATTAAGGAAAAATCCCTACCCCAAACCTTCCTAGTATCTCCCTTTCTGCCTGATGCTGGGCTCACCCATTCAATGCCCTTCTAGGTCTTAAGGTCGACAGTCCCAGGCTTCCTCAAGGACAACAGCGGTGTGGTCCGGATGAGCTGGCAGCATCCAAAGGTCTTTGCCAGGAGTACGATGGTGCGGGTGTCTTCCTCCTCAGTCCTGGGACCTGGCTGATTTTATTCCCATGCGCCGCCCGCCCGCGGTGCTGCGGCGGGGCGCTGCGCGGCGAGGGCTGAGCGCGGCCCGGGCGCCCCCCGGGGCGGCTCAGCGGCCCCAGGGCTGCTGGCGGGGGGGGCCGCAGCGGCTCCCGCGGTTTGCCAGACCCTTCCCGCGGGCGGCGCTGGCAGAGCTCGAGCTCACGCCGCGGAGGCGACGGGCGCTTGGCCGCGAGGCCGGCGCGGCAGCGAGCGCAGCCCGGCTCCGGCCGCGGGGAGGGAGCCCGCGCCAGCCCCGAGCCGCCGCGCTCAGCGCCCGCGCAGCCTCCCGCCTCTCGCCGCCAACGGCAGAAATCATGTTTACCCAGCATCATTGTGAACTTCAGTCCCAGAAAATGTCTTCAGATGTTTTCTCTGTTTTTTTTTGTCTTCTGCTTTTCCATGTCTTCACTCTCTTGTAGAGCTCAAGAGCTCAACAAAACTGGACAGTCTAGCGTGTAACAGGATTAGGAAATATTTTCTTCAGTTTTTAATTTATACATACTGTTAATTAACATACCAAACTATCCTAAAGGAAAGAAGGTTATCAGAATGAGCCATTAACTTTGACTATTTTCCCTGTATTCCTGAATGCTAATAGAAATGTTTTAAACGTTCTAGCTGCATTTTTTTCAAAATCAGCTGGTTTCCTAAATGTTTCTCTGTGATATTTCGTTCAGTTCTGGTGCAGCTGTCTGCCCCGATCATGTAAAGAATGGCTCTGAGCTAACAGTGCTTGGGTACCTGCCTTGCTTATGCTGTGCTTGCCACCAACTCTGATGACACCTTCCAAGGTAATGTAACACACTGTTTTTTTGATTTTTTTCCCCCCAAATTGTCTTGGCCTCTGTATTTTGCTACAGTTTCTATGGCTTCATTTATGCTTCTTTACAAATTGGTTGAGTTCCTTGCTTGACAAATTCAACATGCTTTGCCAAATTTTGGTGTTCCAGTTGCCTGCCTGACTTTTTTGGTCTCGAATAAGAGTTACAGCTTAGTATTTTATTACATGTACTCAAGAAATTCCTACCCATATTTCTATCTTCACATTCCCAAATCTGCAAGACCGTCTCTTTGGCTTCTTCTGAGTCACTGATTTTTCTATTGTTTCACTTTCCCTTTTTTACCTTTTGGTTAAAATAAATAAATAAATAAAACAAAGTGCCCAAACTACTTCCTCCCAAAGCCAGTAGATAAGTTTTTCATGTGTTTGTTTTTGTTTTTTTTTTTTGTACAAACCATACATAGGCTTTTTATCTAATCATATTGACATAACTGCATCTCCAGATGTTTTATCACAAAGACTAGCTAAAATTACTGCTGTCAACTCTTCTTTTGCTTGCACGTTGAATTTCAGAGTGGTGTTTGGGAGGACAGAAATGGCTGTTACCTTAGAGGCCCCTGTGTCTGGAAGAGTTGGTGAGGAGGTACTGAGAAGATGCCTCCTGAGCAGGTAGCATTACTCCTGGGAGGGGAAGGCAAACACACAGTTCTTCCCATCTCAGTGGCTTTATACTGGTGTATCTGCATTTATCACAGGTAGCCACAGCTGCAGTTGCAAGCTGCAGAGCTCCGTAGCGTACAGTGCAGAATTGACACACTGTCAGGAGGGGGAGTCGAAGATGACAAGCAGGCTAGGGACAGAAGGTACAGACAAAGTGGAAGCGTGTTATCCTTTTAAAGTATAAAGCGGTTACCAAAGTACCAGTTAAATAATGTGCCGTAATTATCAAAAGGGTTAACGATCAACCATACATTCAGCCTGTGTGTCACTGGCTGTGAACATTGGCGGCAGCATGTATTGACAGGAGAAGTCAAAGCTTTCCGTTGAAGTGAGGAGACAGAGAAAACAAAGTGGTTTCTAATCCCCATACAGCTTTTGTGATTTGGATGAACTTGATTTCCCCCCCCCCCACACACACAAACTAAGCTTTTCTTTTCCGAATCAGAATGTAAGGTTGCTTACTCAGCCTTTGTTTCTAAGAGTCTAGTGCTTGGGTCTCTCGAGGCGTGTTGTCATAGAGGTGTATTTGCAGCAGGTTAAGCCACACAGATCCGAATTTCATGATCTCATACTGCCTGTCATCTTCAACATTCTTCATTCAGAAACTGGTTGTAATGTTTCCCATGCATTCATCCCCTGCTCTAAACACTGTCCCCTTGGTAATCTATATGGCACTTATGCAAGCAGCAGACTGAGTTGTCAGCATAGTTTGTATCTCCATTAAGAAATACAGTTTGCTATTGCTGCTCAAGGTCGTCATAGTCCTTCTAAAAGACTTTGCAGAGGGAAAAAGTGTCACCTGATAGCAAATGTGAAGGCAGTTCATTTGCTAGAGTATGCGTTTTTAGAAGCTTGGGTATGAAAGTCTTAGCCTCATTCCATAAATTACAATGCAGAATGTCCTCTGTGTCTCAAAATTATGCCTTTTATTTGAGGTCAATATTTCTATAGGGTTTTATAGTAAAATAGGTCTTTGACATACAACTTTATTTTCTATTTTTTATTTTAAAAGATAAAGACATTCAGTAGTTAGCCCAATATTGGTAAATACTCAAGGATTGCACATTGGGGCAGTAGGTCTAGTAGACATTTGAATATCATAATACTGTAATAGTTTGCACTGCACTTGGAGCTATAATAATCACAAAGAGTAGCAATTATAATAATGCCTACGGAAAGGCAATCTTTTCAGTCTTAGAAGAAAAAAAAAGAATCTCTTCTCTGTCATTATGAAGCGATTCACTAGAGTCATAGAGACTGAGGTGTTATAAAAAGGAATTAGAAAAATTGTGTTAGTAATAGTCATAGTACAGTCATGTCTGAAATCAGCTCTGAAGAGAAGGTTAGGAAGTGATGAAAGAGTAGATTTATTTTAAAAGCAATAATTCTTTGAAGCTCCCACCTAATGGGAAACAATATATTTTGTTCTTATGAAAATGACAGTACTAGGTATTGTTGCAGGTAGAGAAAAGTTGAGACAGAATAATTTTAGAGATCTGCCATTTTCCATAATTTTTGGTCTGGTTTTTGATGTGTTATCTTGCGAAGAGTGGCAAATGATCTTGCAGTTTTTAATGAGTTTGAGTATGAAAACTTTAAGATATTGGTTTTGATATGAACTAATACCAAATTTTATGAGATTACATTTAGCAAAATAAATTAGGAAGCTGCAGAAGGCACAGAATGGGGTTCTTCCTCGTGACTTATTTGGAAAAAATTCTTCCATCCAATTGTGACATAATTTTCAGTCTTTTCACAAGCAAGCTAAAAGGAAAAGAGACTGATTTAATTTCTTTGCACAGAACGCTAATCCAGAACCACAAAGACTGGCTGCTATAGGAGAGACTCTTAAAAATTAATCAGGTTCACTGATGAATTAGCAAAGGCATATCCCACCTAACCTGTAGGCACACAAAACTCAGGACAAACAGCTGTTTTGACATTTCTAGCTGGGAATCTTGCCCTCCACAAACATATTTGATGCTCAGACATGGTCTCTCTTGGCTGCTTGTGCTCGTTCCCATCTGTCAGGATGGCACTGTGCCCACACACAAGGTGGTATGTCAGCTTCGCTAAGGCATAGGTGCCAAGTAAATTCTGCTGTTTGCAGAGCTTTGCGTGTGCTGCTGCTTCAGTAGGAAGTCTCTTCACTGTCACAGCAAGGCTGCCTCTCAACATGACTCCCTACACTTGATTACACCTGTTGACATGTAGATATCTAAAGAAGAATACTTAAATAGCAAAAGCAAGAAACATGGGTTCTCAGGAACAGTTTTAAGAATCTGTTTTGCACATACACTAAAAATCCATTACTGCCATTTTTTTTTGTTTTTTTTTCTGAAATAAATGATCAACCAATGCATAATCTGTATGAAGAAAAATCTGAGGCTGGAGAAGAAGAGCCTTTGAAGCCATGACCCCACATGAAGAGCCTGTCTTTCAGTGTGGTGTAATAATTAATACGTTTATAGGAGACAGATCATCTCCTGATTCATCTCTCCAATCTGGAAAGAAGTATCTTGTTATAAATTATTTCATCACTATTAACACCTTCCATTCCTTCTCCTTCTTCATCCCCTGCCCCAACCCCCAAAAAGGAAGAATGCTAGTTATCAGCATGAGCACAGTCAAAAGAGAAAATAAAACACAATGGAAGCTGGAATCTGGAGCAAGGAAAGAGACACCATGAACTATGAGGTCAGAGAAAAAGGCCAGTTATTTAAACTGTGTATTATGCTTGGGCAACTGTGTGAGCAGTCTGTGTATTTGAGTAAGCATAGGGATAGCTTTTTTAGCAATAACAGACATACATAAATTTCTCATCTTCAAAAATGAGAAAACTGGGAGGCTGCAGAGAGATAATCATATCTTCATCTTATAATGGTCCACATAGCTGGTCTGGTTGGCTGTGGGGGAAGAAGGTCACACTACCTGGGGGGAAATGAGTTAGGCTGAGTTCTATTTATTATTAAAATTATTTTCTGTGATGAAAATTTGAATGAACAAACTAGACTGTCTCAAACGACAACTGTCTTTCAAAAAGACTTCCTCTCATTTGCACATATCTAGTTATTCATAGCAGACAGAAACAGAAGACTTCATCATTCCTTTTATATCTTGTAGATTTTAAATTTCATAGGGATGTTTCCTGCAACAATGATGAGACTTTTAGCAACCTTACCAGATGCTCAAAATTCCTGCTTGTCTTTTCTTTTCATCTCTTATTGCAATATAACTACACTGTTTTATGTGTGACTCATCCATCTGTATTTCAGTCTTTTCAATTTCTTCATTTCATTGAAAAACTCATAAACCCTACTTTTTCAGCTATATTTACACTTTCTTTAATAAAAAAAATCTAATTTCCAAATACTCATTGTATTTTAAAATCCTTCAGTGTCCTGATTAGCCATAAATGTCTGAAAGGGCTCTTTTAAAAGCTAAAAATAATTGCAAATTGTTTGAGATCTTCCAGAAGCATACCTTTCCTTCCTTGTCTATTTTTATTTTGTCTACCCACTGACTGTACTCAGACACGTAAGTTCAGTAACTCAGAATGATTTAATCTAGCAGAATGTTACATAAAATCACTTCTTATTGGATTTATTCCTTCCCTTGCCATTAACATTATCCCTTACTCTGCTTTTCTCACCTGCATATTTTTTAATTGGTGTGTCTTGTTTTTTCCTCTGTTTTCATGATTACTATTACATTTATTCGTAGGCTCTATTTAGATTGCAGCAGAAGTATCCCAAACACTCATATTTTGTTAAATTTATTCAGTCTTCTAGATCATTTTAGTGTTTGCCTATTACCTTTTTCTTTTTTCTTTTCTTTTTTTGTATTTTTTGCCCTACTAAGTTATTCCCCATCCCTCCAGCACTATATCATATTATTCTAACTACATAGTGTATCATGCTACCTCACCTACCCTACCACTCTATCTCTTAACGTCTTTGACAAATTATCACCATTATTTCCCTTCTAACTGTTTTTGTACCATTCATCACCCATGACATTAAATAACTGCTCCTCTATCAAAATAATATACCTACATTATCTAGCCAAGTGAATATTCAGCCATTTTCTATTAGAGATGGTCTGAGACTGACACATCTGTCACATATGGCTATTCACAAATAAATGGATGAATTCAGCTCTTACCAAAATGAAAGGGGGTGGGAGAATGATGTGGTGGAATTTGGGTTTCCAGTTTAAATCATCCCTGAAATTATTTAATTTTCCCACAAATGACAATCAGAAGATGATTTAAGAGAGAAACTTCATCATGGAAAATGTCACTGATATCAAATGAAAAAGACATTTTAATTCAGTAGTTTTCCTTATGAAAGATTTAACTTTTTCACTTATTTTGTGTAGATTATAGGAACTGAATATTAGAAAGGTTTGACCCACTGTAAGTAACACTACTTTACAAAATTGATCCATCTCCTTTAAGGCAAATCCACTCCTTGTATCTAAAAGAGAACTAGCTAAAATGGAGTATTTCACTACCAGTTATGATGCTAGTAGTTCACATTGCAATTCAACTGCAGTTGGAAAAAAAAAAAAAAACCCTCAAAATTTCCTTAAGCCAAAAACATTGACAAAAGCCATGTAGACATTTTGAGTTGGGAAAAAATGAATAAAAACCAAAACAAAACATTTTATTCTTTTATGATTATAAACTTTTTTGGTGGCATTTCAGTAGAAGTAATGTACATCACGTGTCACTCAGATGTTAATAGAGACTGAAACTCTAATTCTCTAGATCAAAATATCTTGCAATTGCTTTGAAATGATGATGTTACATATATAGCCCTTTTAATAAGAAAATAAGTTGAGCTGTTAGTACTAAAAGAAGAAACAGTCTTCCATATTAAGGAAAAAAATATTTTAGGCTAATATTAAAAAAAAAAGCTTAACCAAGCTTAGAGACCAGATGAAAAAGATGGAGAAGTTTTTGTGACACTCAGCACTGAGATTCTTGAAAGTTAAATGTCCCATTACGTTCTCTTTTACTGACATGGAATCCAACAGGCTTGGATAAAGTAGAGAAGTGGTGGAACATCCACAGGACTTCCTTATCCCAGATCAATAGTCCGAACCCTTAGGTGTTATTATAAGCCAATGAATTTTGACTTCTGTTGACTCAGGAGCACACATTCAATGGAAAGTTCCCTTGTTGAGACTAATGCTACATTGTCGGGATTTAGGCGTTCTCAAGAATGCTCCATTCAGGCTGAGGACAGAGCTGAATGTACTTTTTCTGCCTGTGTTAAATGATAGAATAGCTTGCTCAATGCATGAGAGAAAGCTGAAACAGCTACCTACAGAGGAGAGTTTCAGATATGGATCCCACATTCATAGATGCAGGGCTTTTCTGCAGCCCTGAATATGTGCTTATTCCATGAACACAGTATTTTTTACAGATTTGTCAAGGAATGCCCTCATTTTAGGCAGACAATTGTTTATATTACTTACAGCATATTTGCTTTACTTAGGCTTCTGGTTCCAGTGCACAAAGTCTTAGAAACTGATTATTTTAACACTTGACTTCCAGTTGCCTTAGTCATTTACTGACTATAACCCTAACTTCTCACTTTTCTGCAAAATCAACCTTTAGTCTGTGGCAATATTTAACAACCGTTTCCAAGAATAGCAATAATAACTTTCCTTTTCTCTATCCAGGTTTCAGCCTGGTCAGTTTTTAAATTTACTGCCTCTTTATGATGATGTAATTCAAATACAATCTTAAGCACTCCTTTTGGGTGTCATTATCCACATGCCTTCTTGTAAACAGTCATTCATTATTAATTACTTTGTTCACCTCAATTAATAAAAAACAAATCTCTCACTTGTTGACAATATAAAAAAAAGTATGTCACACATCTATTTGTGTTTGTTTGTTTGTTTGTTTGTTTGCTTGTTTGTTTTTGTGGCTTTGTATTTGGCTGTAAGAGAAAGGTCCTCTGGAAAAGATCATCTGAACAATGTTTTTATTTCTGCTAGTCATTGCTATTGAAAGCAGTCTTGATACCACACTGAGTTTTCATGTTCCTCTGAACAATCTTGCACCTGATGACATGGAGATGCACGGCTATGATCAAAGCCTCTCTCTTTTCCTTGGCCACTGTTAATAGAGACATGTCGATCTCTGGAAGCTGTATGAGTGATCTGTGATTATGGTAATTTTTCTCCAAACAAATGTAAATGGAATGGCATTACTCCAAAAAATAGAGCTGCATGACCCTTGCTGCTAGCAATGATTGTTCTCTAGAAGCAAAAGATGAGTTTTCTTTCTCATCTTCATATGTGTGAAACGAGATTCCAATTTGTGGTGCATCGCTGTGTGAGTAGTGAGGAAGCAGTTCATAGATACACACGTGCTGTGCATGTACACGTGCTGTGCATGTGTGAGAAGGCAGAGAAGGGCATAGCTTCAGGCAGTAGCCAGGCCTTCTGCAGCTAACTGTCCATGCCATCTGGCAGGAGAGAGCCTGCAGGACCCCATTTTACATGCCATCTAGGTGGGCTCCACCAACATAGATGTTCAGTCATATTGGTCATCTCTGCCTACATAACCAACTAACTGTGTTGCATCTAAGGGTACAGCTAACTCTGACTACCAAGGAGTAACATGTCTCCCCCTCTTCCCTGCAGTGCTTCACTCACCACATCCTTTCTTCTCCCCTCCCACATCAGTCTGAACTATTCCCTGTACCAGGGCTATTTTCTTTCCTCTTTCTCTCCGAAAAGACTTATTTTACTTCTCCTGCCAAACCTGTTTTGCATCATTCAGAATGCTTGTATACTAAAAATCAATCTAAAGAATCAATTTCCTCTACTATTTAAACATTTCTGAAGGAGACCTCGAGTATTTGACATCTGGGGTTTACAGTCACATATACTATAGATGTCTTGTTTTTAAGGGAGGTATTCCTTTTAACTTAGTGCTGTACCTTAACTAAAAAATTAGAACTGAGAAAAACAAATCAACCATGCTTTCCTTTTTATAATACACAACCCCTTTTCAAAGCATCTGGCACATCTACATGGACAGATGCAGTCAGACCCAAATTCATTCTGCCCACCCTACAAGCTGTCTGGCTTTACTCCAGCTCCCATCCAAAAGCCATGTGGCTGTGATAGAGCATCACTGAGCCTGGACTGATAAACCCTACCTCTCAGGAGCTAAACGCAACATCGTGCAGCTAATGCAGCTCTGCAGCTTCTGGCCAGGACATGGTTGGCTGTTGGATTGCTCAGAGCATGAGCAGAACAGATTCAGGTCTGTCTGCACTTGTCCTCAGAGCTTTCTTTCGTGTTTCTGTTAGGTTCCTTTTTCACCAATATCCCATCCAAATAAATCCTACTGCTTAACCCTTGGCACACCTTCATTCACTACATCTGGTGAACGCTCATACTCCATACACTGTAGTTTACATTCCTAGCATGAAAACTTTTGAATCTGATTCTTACTCCAATTGCATCTTCAAAGTCACTGCCATTACACAAATAATATACATGAGCACAAATTCATCTAACTGTACAAATAAAAAAGCATTACAAATTGGAATGAGGAAGGAGAAAATAGAGGATTTTGGTATTTAATTCTAATCTTCCTAAGCATTTATTTTTTGAAATCTAAGTTGTTAAATGTCTCACACATCTTTACCAAATTCTCTCATGTATTACTGTTCTAACTCCTTACTGTGGGGCTAGAGGAGCAGCAGGGTAATGGAAGAGGCAAAGAACTGGAGGAGATACTAATGACTGACAGATATTCTGTGTAGATAATAATTCCAAAAGCCCACACTCAGGATAAGGAGTCAGAAGTTCTTAGAGTTATTTTCTGCTTTTGTTTTGAACAGGTGAGCTCTCATAGGTGTTACTACTAGTGATAAATATCTTTTGAGGCTTTCAAAATAGATAGAGGTTCATTTTCGGATAGAATTTTCTGGATTTATAATCCCTACACATTTTAATGTCTTCACCAGTATGGGGAACCGCTTCAGTAGCTTCAGTAAATTTTGCTGACCACTGAAAGCATGACAAAGTGACAGCAAT
Organism: Apteryx rowi; assembly: GCF_003343035.1. Taxonomy (NCBI): domain Eukaryota; kingdom Metazoa; phylum Chordata; class Aves; order Apterygiformes; family Apterygidae; genus Apteryx; species Apteryx rowi. The sequence continues at coordinate 135,218 of NW_020450052.1, forward strand.
GTTTTCTAATGGATTTAAGAGTTGTGTGTGCTCTCACATTGTTGTCCTTCCCAAACAGTTATTTCTTATATGAATGGAGCTTAAAATACTCTCTTAAGTCAGAATGCAAACTTAACCATTGTTTATTACTGCAAGATTTCAGGATTTATTTTTTCTTTCTCTTTAGCCACTTCTGGAATGCTATGAAAAGAAAAATGGGGTTAGATCTTGATTGTTAATTTTCTTGCTTTCGTTAATTTTTGAACAGCAGATATAAAAGACTTACTCTCAGAGAAAAAAAATTAAAATATAGATGGATACAGACGTGTTCAGAGATAGAAATCTTTACATAACTAGTAAGTAACCAAGCATGAAGTGGTTTGTTGTTTTGTGTAGTTTGTGTGGCTGTGAATAGTAAGGTCAAATGTGTACAGCCTTTTACTAGTACTGAGACCCTCCCCCAAATCTCTTCAAGCTGACATCTGGAAAAATCTTTCATGTATTGCTAAAAAGTCATAGAATTAGAAGCAAATTCTTCTATCTTTCCAGCATGTGCTCGGCAAAGGTCAGCAGACTGCCTGGGTACCAGGTCAGTGTTGGTATACTTCAAACAGACTGAAAGCTGCTGTAACTTACTACTGCCTGCTGGGACACAGATGGACTGTGAAGACATGCTGGACATCCTGTCCTTTCACTGTGCAATTGTTTAAGAAGGGGAGATGCTTTTTTGTTTTACAGAAGCTCCAGTTTCTTAGTAGTCATTTGCCTTTTGTCTCTCTAATACAATATATATAGCTAAGACAGAAAGCTTAGGTTTGATACAAAGCTCTTTGTAAGCTCTTCTCCAAGCCTTATAAGCTACTTTATCTATTTAGCATGGAAAAATACAATTTAAGCTCTTACATTTTTCTAGCCAGTAATTTTTTAGCATTGTCTTTCACAGAAATCTCTTCACTTTCATTGAGTTCTTTGCTTTTGTTCACAACCCCATATCTGTAACCAGAGCTCTTATGGTTTTCCACACCTGAAGGGCACCTATAGACAATATTGTAATTCTGTATGAATTTTATTATAGAATAAAAGAAACATCAAAATAAGAAATAAATCAAGCAAAGACTCCCTGAAGGACAGAGTGTATATTTCTTCGCTCATATATCACAGCAGACCTGTGAATACAGCTGATTCAAAGAAAAAATAGTATATGGAAAACAAATCCATTTATGTTTACCTAAAGCTGTTTTTTTTTTTCCACAGATATTTGAATTTTCTAAGTAATGCTTGAGACTTGCTGTACAAGAAATTAAATGAACTCACCTTAGATTGTTACATACTGTCATTTGGTCAGTTATGAATTCCTTAATGAATATTTAGAAAGCTAAACTTGAAAGTTAAGTGCTTCTTCTCTGATATGTAATCACTGCAACCCCTGAAATGTTTATGCAGATAGATAACAAGGTTAAAGAAACATAGTATAAGTTTAGAAACTAATAACCTTGTATACTTGCTCTAAGGGAAAAAGAAAGATTTTTTTTTTTCTAGTCTCTGTAAGTACATAGCATCCTCAGGTCTGGAAATTCACATTTCTACAACTTCATTCTTTAAACAGGTTCTTGAATGAAAAATAAAATGTATATGCTTAAATAACCAAATATTTTCAAGATTTTTTCGGTGCTGATAAGTTCAAAGATTTGTATTACAGGGAGAAAGTCACATATCAAGGAAGAGTTATGTAATGAACAGAGAAGTTTACTGACCTTTTGACACTGTGCTTGATAGAGAAAGCCATTTGATATATAGGAAGAAATTTCAATATTAAAGTACACAACTAAATAAAATGTTTAATATTTACCACAAACAAGAAGAAGAAATTACGGAAATGATAATTATACACACATTACCAGAATGGACTAAATGAGGAAATTCTAAAAGCTCTCAGTGCTAACTCTAAAGCCTTTATAAATGAAACAGAAAAACAGGAGAGTAACAAAAACTATAAGAATTTGTGTGAAGGACAGCTTGGACAGAAAATGATTTTGATGAGCTTCCTAGTGTATTTCTCTTTTGTCAGCAGTAATATTACAGTACTGGTGGATAAATCTGATAAAATGAAGAAATAAAAAAAAATATTCAGAGAACAAGAATAGAACAAATATCAGAGAAATTCAAAAACTGTTTATTCAGACAAAAGAAGTTATCCTTTAAATGGCAGGAGAATTATAAAGTTTTTAAGATTTTTCTCATACCATAGAAAGACAGACCCAGACATGATTTTTCAGAGCTCATCAGGGTCAAAGAAAGACTCTGATGAAACTCCAAGAGTTCACTGAAGAAGAACTTGAAGGAATGAACCCGAGTTTCATTTTCAGCTGTTGTAAAACTCGTAAAGAATATTGGCTTTTTGGAGTTGGAGGCAATTATGGAAGCAGTTGACTGATCAGTAGCAAGGACTCAGCTGTTTCCATGTGGGCATTTCACGACATTCTTCCATGAAGACATTGCTCCCACAGGCCTAAACAGTATACTATTGAAAAATAGTAGTTTTCTTTTGCCAGAATGTTCCTTGTAGCATTGAGGATGGGATGTGGTCAGCAATCTCCTCTCTAAATACTGAACACTGACCATGACTTAGCTTGTCATTGTATAGACATAACCTAGACTGTAAAATGCAAGGAGAAGGAAAAAGTCTAGTTAACCCCAAAAATGAGAACTAGAAAAAAAGCAGAGGCATCCTATGAGGGGGATCTGGGTGAAGACATGCAGACTGCTCAACTGCAGTCAAGAAGAAGGAAATAACAGCTGTGCTTGAGGAATCCTTCTAACTGGCAACACTAAGGATTTGTGAAGGAGAAACATCTGGAAGACAGGCCAGCTGTCTTAGGGCAAATAAAATGACTGGACACTTATGAAGAGACACCTGAATCACTGTCCTCTAGGTTTTATCTGAAAATCCCAGAGAACATCAGACTTCATTCACACTTTGAACTAAAATGCAAGACCCTAAATAAAATATTTTGGCATATTCTGCAGTAAAATTAAGAGGTCTGAATAAATATTAAAACTATTTTTAAGAAAGTCCTCAGTCTGTTCAGGAGTCAGTTTCAATATGGATTCAGACAGACACAGAAACATAGAAATCAGCCCATATTTCTAATGTCTAACATGCATTAATTATTCCTGCTTTATATATCCATCCTTTAATCTCCATTGTAATAATTAAAAGTGTACTGAATTACACTGCATTGTGTGAAGTTACATAAAAGAAAATTCTCAACGAAAAAGATCCTTTTAAATGCTGCTACCACTAAACGTGATTAAAGTGTGATTTCTTCCATCAGGACAGATGAAGAGTGGCATATTACCCTCAGCACTTGCAAATTGAACAGAATATCCTGCTTGTTGACCACCTAAACTGTTTTAGAGCAGACTGATATATTTCAGTTATTTATGTTGATAAATATCAAGAGAATAAGCCTCTCATTTACAAGAACTTCCAAGCTCTAACTGCCTAGAAAACAGAAAATAATCACAATATCAGTTCACTACCTAACAGCTCGTAGATTAGAAACAAGTATCTCTCTGGATAGCATAGCCAATAACATGTGACCCATAATGTGTAGGATAAAAGTGATTTCTAAAGTTCAGGTTAGACTCTTCCACAAGAAAGTGACTGAACATGAAAAATTGTGAGCTACCTTTTTGTGAGGCATGCTAGGTAATATTACAAACCTATTTTTAAGAACTAAGAAAGTATTTTGAGTCATAATTTTCTTGAGTCCTGGGAAGGGAGCAGCAACCTTGGTCGTCTTTTAAAAGAAGAAAAATTAAGCTTACCACATTTTTTATTAGCACACTGGAAAACTAATCCTGCCTGCATCATGACATAATGCTAAACATTCATAGCACATAAGAAAACTCATTCTACCATCTACTACAAAGCTTATCAAGTTTAGAATGGTATTGTATTATTAGTCAATCTGTTAAAGAAATTGCCATAGTCCAGCAAAGAGAAAAAATTATTAGTTTTTAAAGCTATATTTTGTCATTTAAACAAGAGTAGTAGTTGGGTTTTGTCTGAAATTACAACTTAGATGATTATTTTCCTAATTAAAATACCTGTATGAGGTGCATAAAAAATGAGTATCTAGAACATATTCTAAACATTTTATTATTTTACTCAGGAAAGATTTAGATTCATAGCCTTGATGACTAAAGTCTTCATCCAGTACAGAAATGAGTGGATGGATGGATGGATGGATGGTTGGATGGATGTAATGAAAACTTTAGCCCTGGCCTGCTGCCTGACTGCAGTCACCCCACCTGCCTCCAAATGACTGTTGGAGCAATTGTGGAAGACAACTGATGGCAAGGTTATTTTGTAAGCAGTCCTTTGCAAACTCCAGTGCAAGGGGCACATTATGAATGGTCCAACTGCCTGGGGCCAGATAGACATGTTGCTTGGTAGGGGGCTGTATCTTAAAGCACTGCAAGAATTTTAAGAAAGCATAGTACCCCATCAAACAGTCCAGTGTGGTCATCATAGCCTCTGAAGACCACCAGAACATTCTAAGCTGTACCGAGACCACCTTTCACCTCCCAAATTGTTTGAACTTGGAAAAACACCAAGATATGCTAAAGCTCTCAGGTTCCTTAATGCTCTCAGATTCCTATAGAAGCATTACAGAACCTCAGTCCTTCCTGTAAAGACTTTAGGATAATGTCTTCCACTTTGGAGCTCTATCTAGCACAGTGTTGATGATACTAAGATACTTATATAGGTTATATATAAATAATAAACACTAGTGTGTGCTGAATAGGTTAGTGTGTTTCTAATAGTTATTAAGATGTCTAGTGTACATTTTATATTGGCATTATCAGACAAATAGTGGCCCAATAGGACTGCGCAGGGACCTTTCCTAAGAAGTGGGTAATTCAAAGTGTCTAATTGTTTAAACTCTGACCTTTTTTTCTGCTGAGCCTGAGAATTGTATTCTCACAGATACAAATTATGAGAGAGATGAATTTTTGTGAAACAGTCATTTCAGATATACCACAGTATATAAAGACAAAAACACTCTTTAGATAGAAGTGGTCTTTGGTCTGAGTATCAAAAGAATTGATTCCCCTCACTCCCCTGAAGTATAAGAGAAACAATTTTATAGGAACTTTTTAGAAAGGGTTTACTTAAAAATGTTTGCTATTTTACCTTTGCTGCAGAAAGAAGCTGTTGTCACATTCCTCCCTGACAATCCCTAGGGATGTGAACAGTCGTTTTGACAGAAGGTGATCAGGGGTGGGATTGATTTTACGTAACTTCAGGCATCCAAATGTAGGGCAGCTAATCTAAGATAGCTGTCTAGCTCCTTTAGAGAGGAATGGAGAGCAACAGGGGCGCAGTGCACACAGTGCACTTTGTCCCATCTATCAGATACTCTTTTGGAATGAGTTAAACTCTCCACTGGCAATGCATGGTTTCTTTGGATGCCCAGCTGAGGGAGCAGAGATTATGAGTTTAGACAGCTAAATTTACCGGGGATCAGTCTCACTTCAAATGTATTAAATGCCATAGAAGAGACAGCACTCCTAATGTGCGTTTCATAGTGCTCACCAAAAAAATAATAACCTTTAGCTGTTTAGTCGAATGGTTCAAGAACTCTGTAGATTTCAATGACCGTGGCATATATTTGGTGCTTATTCCTGCACTGACTCCAGCAGAAATTAAAGATTAACTACTGTGTTCTCTTCCTGACCATTCCCAAATTTGTTTTAGAAAACTGAAATGCATTTCATGGGAAAAAGGTGCCCTGAAGAAATATCTGACCATCAGGTGGGACAACCATATTTTATCATAAACCATACCTTAAGCTGCAGCAGATTGCAATAAAAGATAAAAGAGAGGAAAAGAAGTTAGAAAAACCCTTATTTACTTTTACCTCCCTAATTCCAAACCTGACATTAGCTTTTATGCGTTGATTTATACAGGAGCATATAGACAGTGTTTATTAAAAGAAGCCATTATTCAGATGTCAAATGAAGGGGTAAGGTCACTTCTGTAATTTGTATTGTGTCTTGTATTTTCAACAAGGCTTATTCAGGAGAGTACAGGAGATAACAGGAGTAATGACCATCTCTAAAACTGAATGTCAACAGTGTAGGTGAAAGCAACTGTCTCATCATATAATACTGTCTCAAACTGTCCTTGACATTTCTACTTTGCCTTTTTGAGCACATAAGATGTACATTACCACTGGTTAACTCTTCTGCTTGCCAGCACTTTTATGGGTTTAGTGTATCACAGGTTATCTTTGAGATGCCTTGGGAAACTGAGCATGTAATAATTATACCTGCTGACAATGACACTGTCTCTTTCCCTGCAGAGTGGCAAAACTTGAGGAAGGTGAAAGAAGCCATCTGCTCTTGCCTTCTCGTGTTCTTGCACGATAGCAATCCTGATAGACAGGGCTAGGTCCAGCACACTGCAGCCGCCTCCAAAAACACTAGCCCTTCTTTTAGGGTTTGCTATACCATTGACATATGCTCCAACCAACCCAAGTGTCGTAATTCTGTACCTTTCTGTTCAACCTCCAGAAGTAAGTTTCTTTTAATTCTCTGTACCCATGTAGAAGAGTTTTAAAAAAGGTATATTCTAGTTTTGATAAAGTGTTTCTTGCTGATACCTTAGTAATTAACATCAAAATTTTGTGTTATATTAACACTGATATTGGAAACACTTGAAATCTGGGGGGTGGAAGAATGATTCTGCCGAACTCAGCTGCTGGATATTACCGTTAATTGAAATATGATTTTATCCTGGTCGCAAATTTCATTTCAAATTTATTAAAATGGTCAAGCTTATGAACAAAAAAGGCACATTTATTGCCTCAGAATTATTTTAAAAGCATATATTTTGAAACTTCTACAGCAATGAATTTTACTTCAAACATAAATTATTTGGAAATTCTAAATATATCAATACAGTTATTTTAAATCTTAATTAAAAATTAATAAAAAGCATAATTCTGGACTTCTGGAATTGTCTGAAACAAAACTGTGACTTTGAGTTGCAATATTTTGGTGGAATTGTTAAATTATTTTTTGTAAGGCATTCTTATTCAATTCTGAGCACCAAAGGACTAGTATAAAGGTTATCTTACAGAGAAACACTTTACATTTGCTACTTTTGTATTTTGGTATAAGGAAAAAATAGACGATACACATTGTTTTCAGAAACTGCATGACTTATTATTTAAAATTTTCACTTCCTTTTATAAGTTCTATTTATTTTTGTAATACTTTTGCTGAATGTGGAGCTTTCAAAAAAGAAAACTTTTTAAAGTTAGTTGGCTTTCTGACTTGAAAATTGTATGTATCTTCACATTCAGTTGCTTAAAAACATTGCTTTGGCACAACCATTATTATTATTTTCAGGAATAAGCCCATAATTAATAGAGCAAAGTCAGGACAAGTTCACTAGAAACACATTATTCAAACCTAGAGTGCTGTTTCTACTGGTTGTTCTTCCCAGAAATCAATCTTACAATGTTTAGGTGAAATTTTTAATAGATATTAAGACATCTCAGCAAAGTTCCTAGTGTTGAAATATTACCAATTGCCTTTTTACATTTGGGTTTTAAAACACATTTTTGTCTTGTCTAGCACAGTGCAGTTGTATCTCAAAATTCCTATCTAAAAAGTGCAAATATATGTACTTTGTTGAAATAATAATAAATTAAAGTTCATATTTTCTCTCTATCCTTAAGTTTTCAGCTGCAGCAATGTTACAGCTCATCAGTTCTTTCTGCCACTCGTTGCTAGTACCTAATCACCCAGGTAATAATTTATACAGAGATATTGAGGTGAACACACCCTATCCAATACATCATTGCTGCAGACTTGTCATATATTTCATACACTTGTTGAAAGTTCAGATTCCTGTTTTGTGTTTTCAAGCTTACTGAAGCATTAGGATACTTTTTTCTCCTTTTTTGTCCTCTGGAATCCTACGACAGTGATAGGGCATGCCATCTTTCTTCAGACTATTGTATAATAGCTCACTTATGAGCTATTAAAAACAAAAGTGACTGACATAAAAGTAGTCTTTTGTTAGTGTTGAGCAAAACAAATTATCCCTGATTTCTGTATAGTAAATGGTTTACTACTTTTACTATTATTAGACCTAAATTTTGCTTCTTCCTACATAGAAATGAGGGTTCCTATCGAGATGAAACCTCTGGATTCTGTAATGTAGAAGAACCCAGATCTAGAGAGCTCTGTTCCATGCAGATAAACCTAGCTACACTGTGGTAAAAGACAGATGTTGGGTTGAGATGACTATAGGGTGTTTCCCTAGTGAATTGATTCAGTGGCTAATAATTTCTGCAATAGAAGTGGTGCAAAAATTGCAGTATATGTTTCCTGCATGTCTGTTCAGAGATCTTCGAGAAGATCAGACACATGAGAGAGTTCTTAAGGTATCAAATTGCCAAATAAAAATCTGTATAAAAATGAGATTGTTATACTAGTTTGAAAATATTTCAATACCTGCTTGTTTTGAAGCATATCCAGCATTGTCTGAATATTCCCAAAAGGCTGAAAAAGATTCTTACAAACAAAACAAATATACCAAAACTTCTGTTTTGATAAACATGGCTCCTACGTCCTTAGTTAAGGTCTGTGACAGCATTGACAGTGTGTCAGGGAGAATGAATAGCAATTTGCTGGTAGTTACTACCATTATCCCCCGTTGCAAGTGTATCCATTAGCTCCAAAACCCAGATTTCTTTCTCCAGTTTCAAAGGTCCAATTCACAAGCCATGTATGTGCACCTTTTACATGAACATATCCCTTAACCATTATAGCTAGCTGAATTAATTGCATGTCCCCAAAATCTTAGCCTTTTTGTATTATGTGATCTGATAAGGATATGGAGTCTCCTTCTCTGGAGATATTCAAAACCCACCTGGATGCCATCCTGTACAACGTGCTCTAGGTGACCCTGCTTGAGCAGGGGGGTTGGACTAGATGATCTCCAGAGGTCCCTTCCAGCCTCAGCCATTCTGTGATTCTGTGATATCACTTGCATTTTATCTTCTAAAGCACCTGCTTAACCATGACTTCTGAAAGTAATTGTATATTTTTATAGAGACCCACCTGTATGTTTTTATCTAAAGCTTCACTGACTGTACAACTCAGCAATTCCCCAGATAAGTCTGTCTGGAAAGACAGCTTTCCAAGGCTTTGGTTGTATGTCTATAACAACATCATGGCACCATTCATTTATTAATCAGAACATAGTAACATTATTTCCCAGATGTCAGCTAGGTATTTTGTTTCTTCTGTTTTAAATAGATTTGTGTTGAGTAGCTGAAGAATGTGAACTTCCCATCAGTGTAATTGTAATGAGAAGCTTAGAGCAGCAGGTGCTTTAATCATGTTACAGGCAAATAACAAATTCTGGAAGAAATGGTACAATTACACTGATCAAATAAATGAAACAGATCCAACAACTTCACAGTTTAATCTATCAAAATTAGAATATTAAAATGAGCCAGAAAACCAATTCTTCTGCAGAAAGTGAAGTCAGATGAATCAAGAAACATAGTTCTTAATGTGGGGAAGGTATTCTTGTTCTCTCCCATGTCTTTTTCTTAAAGTATGTTTTAGATTTTTATTAGCTTGGACTTCTAAATCACATATGTATCTTTCACATAGCAATCTTCACAATGGCAAGTTTCTTCCAGAGCATTTTTCACTTTGCAGTGTTCCCTGTTGTGGTTATGTTCATGTCTTTTATTTATACTTAATATTATAAGCAAAATTTTTTCAGCTCACACTATGAATCTCTTTTTCTCATTGGGATGAGCTTTTACATAGGCTGGATTTATTCTCCATGTGGAATGTAGTGTCACAGGCAGACATTCTGAACTTCTGAATCTGAGCAACTGATTTTGAGCAGTCAATGACTATGATTAAGACTGGGAGGGAGAATTTTGTCTCAGAGCTTCAATATCTTCAAACTAGTTCCATGTTCTTGAGAGAATACGTATTTTGAGAAAGTTTAAGTTCCTTTATCTTGTCTTCTCTAGCTTTTCAGGTGCAAGGGAACCACAGTATATTTGTGATTCTTCATCTGAGCATCTTGATTCAATAGAGAACATGAAACATGCAACTTACTGGTGTGTTTTCTGGTGGGGGATAGAGGTTATTGATCTCAGATCCCAGCATTTACATTTTTTCAATATAATTGAACCAATATAATTGATTAATGTAATTCAGAGTACATTCTCTTGCCACTTTATTGTAAAACAGGCAGTGCATCTTTATGTCAAATGAAAACACACCAATGTGGTAAGGCAGCTGGAACTCTGGTGATATTAACTTCCTAAATCAATACAGTTGTACCATGCAATTTTTTTTTTCTCAGAAACAGTGAGTATACTAAGTCTGAGTGAGACCTTCCTCTCACTATATTATAAAAATGCCATGGTTATAAACTAAAAATACCTGATTTCCTAACTGGAAAGCAGTGTTATTTAAATAAACTGCAGAGTTATTCAGAGGACAGGCTAGAAGAAAGATTGCGTTTTAAGCTAGCAAAATCAAGATCATTCATTCTTTATCAGTCTTGGTTTATCACACATGCTGTCAAGAAGAGTTATTTTAAGAACAAAACTTTTTTTTTTTGAATGACATTATTCTCCAAAATGAAGAGCATAAAAATTCAATAGCCTTTCAAATAATTCAGTAGCCATTAGGAAATTTATCTGTGTAACTTCTTTGGGTGTATAACTGTTCTTGGTTCCTTAATTTGTTCTATTTTAGATGAAGAATGAAAAAGAAATCTCAGTTGAAGAGTTTCTATCGATCTAATTTTAATGAAGTATTCCACAGTTTGAAATATACTCATATATTTTCTTTAGTGTCTTGGGAAGAGGGAGGATGAATAAAAATTCTTTACATTCCTATCAGTGTAGTTGATCTAAAAACATTATTTCCATCCCACAGGATATTATGACATTCTAAAATTTATTTTTATTATTTGGATTGAAAACTGAAAGTGTGGATGTTTCTTACTGGACAGAAATTTGGAAAAAATGGTCACTTAAACATTACTATGTTTCATTTTGATAAATTTGCATTCCCATAAGATAAAAATAGTATTACACAAAATAACAATTTCTAATATCAAAAGAAAATTCAATAATAAAGTCCAAGTGAAATATCCCTATCTTACAGAAGTGAGCGTGCATTGTTAAGCCAAAACTAGAAGGTAATGCTGATTTATTTCATGCTTTTCCATTAAAAATATTGCTGATATAGTGGTACTTCTCTATTCTCTGATGAAAACTGTTTCACCCAGATTTACTGATAGTAACCTTCATTGAATAATTCCCTGTTCCGTAGGAGACAATGGAGATGTGTACATTTGTATGTAGTTAAGTGAGATTTCTTTTCCCCCATTTTGAAATAGTATTTCATGGAGATGGGACTGATCACTGATACAGGATATATTCTTCTCTCAAGATTTTTTCATCTGATTTTTTTTTTCCTTTAAAATATTGAATCTTTTCTAGAGATTTAGTGTGATAATAGGATCAAAGGAAACTATTTGCTAATCAGGCACAAAATCTTGCAGTCAGTGAAAGTCAGAGGAATTCATTGAAGTCAATGGAAGTTTTGCTATGTTAATCTCCCTTGCTTTCAGTAGAACTATAATTGATTTTTAAGTTTTCTGGAAATTCTAAAAAATAAAAATGTTTTGAACAGACCTGAACATTTTTTTTTCTTACAAAGGTATTATTTGTTTGGAAAATCATTTGAACAAAAATTAATCTCAAGAAACATAATGACTTTTAAACATAAAATTGAAAGAAATTTTACCATGAAAATGCAAAACATTTTATTTAAATAATGTCAAAAAACAAATATATGATCTTTAGCTGCCTAGTGAAATTGAAGTAGTTTTGCAAAACACTCATCATTGCTTAGCCTGCATTTTCAGCTACATGGACTTTTCAGCTGAAAATGTTTACCCTGTTCTACTTTTGAGTTATCCCAAAATACTCTTAGGGAAAAAAAAAAAGGCAGAAAAAAAAGCTTGTCTTGCTACCTTTTCATCTTAGCTCACACTCACTTGTTCATATTTTTGATCAAACAGTTTGTCTAATGTTTTGCATAGCAGCTGTGTCTCCAGTGTCTGTAGCCACTGATGCAAATGCAGGCTGAAGAGCTGGTAGCATCCATAGACACTTTCCCCATGAACACAGCTGATAAGCACATCTTATTTAGGAGGGAATTGATTGTGAAGTCCTTTGAGGCTAGTTCTTTTAGTTCTTTAGTCCATGTGGTTATCGTTCTAGCAAAGCAATTGGAGGCTGCTGAAGTGTAAAATGAGACTGATTCACCCCATAATTCTATTGCAGAGTCTGCTTGTTTTTCCTGTCTGTCAAGTTATTGGGGAAGAATTAATTCCTCCTCAACAATAATGATATTCTTTGTGGTTACCAGAGGATTGGGTTAACTTTGATGTTAGCTTTAGGTGCCACAAATGACTTGTCTTTTAGGAGCAGGTGATATTTGGAAATGGCTTATGAAAGCCTTTGCGTTTAGAAATCTGTCTTCTCTTCCATGGTTGTAATAGGATGGGTATATTATTTTATGTCCATTTTTACACTTTCCAGTAAGTTACCCTTTGTGGTGTCATTCTGAGGTTATGATGTGGACTCAGATTCAGTATGGGCTCTTTTGGTTTTCACTGTTTCAACACAGTAAGAGATCTAATAGGAGTGTTTTGTTTCCTACTTAAAGAGAAAAAGCAGAGAGGACAGTTTTAGTGACCTAGACATAGTATTAGTTTACAAAAAAAAAAATTGCTAGGAGTGATCATGAAGGCAGAAAAAGAAGACATATTGAGAGCAACTGAACATATATAGTAGTCCTATAAGCAGGATGGAAAAAAAAATCTTCTTTTGTAAGGCTTTGGATTTTTTGCTAAAATCATCCTGTGTTATCCAGTTGAAAGCCTGACAGAATAGTCCTGCAGAATAGTTCAGTGTGAAATGCAGGAAGAACAGATTTTGGGTTGTTCCCTTTCTTTTGAACACTGCTGAGAAATTTCCCTGAGAAATGAGGGCAGATTGGAGGAATTCTGACTTTCTATTTGCACTTGTTTATCCTCTTCTTTGAGGGCCCAGAATGTCTGTCCTGAATGTTTCTGTGGCTACATAGTGGGGTATCAATGAGGATCACTAGCAAGGACATGCATTATGGGAATAATATTTTTCTCAAGGAAGAACTACTGATGAGATCACTGAAGAAAATGAAGAATCACTGCAGTCTGCCCCCTATACAGGCATATCTTGGAGATATTGCGGGTTTGGTTCCAGACCACCGCCATAAAGCGAATATCACAATAAAGTGAGTCACACGAATGTTTTGGTTTCCCAGTGCATATAAAAGTTAGGTTTACACTATACTGCAGTCTATTAAGTGTGCAATAGCATTATGTCTAAAAAACCAATGTACAAAATGTGACACAGAGACACAAAGTGAGCACATGCTGTTGGAAAAATGGCGCCGATGATAGACTTGCTTGATGCAGGGTTGACACAAACCTTCAGTTTGTAAAAAAAGCAATATCGGTGAAGCACAATAAAGCGAAGCGCAATAAAACGAGGTATGCCTGTACTCCACTGGTTTGTCTCTGAGTCAACTGCTGCTTGAATCCTTCGTATGCCCTTTGGAGAAATTTGGAAAGGTAAATGACATCAAGATGGCAATTACCACCGGCTGTTGTAGTGGTATTCTCTCATACCTTTTGCACAATAGTCTAGTGCTTGAAGTACTCATCCAGGAAATGGTGTATCTGCAGTATAGGCTGTGCTTAAACTTGAGGATGACTGAGCCTTTTCTCGCTGAACCTCAAAACTGTTGCTCTAACCAAGCCCATAAAACATGCTAATTCAGACTTTATCATCTCTCCTATGGAAGCTGAGCCAATTTGAAGCCAGGGACGAAGAGTAATGGACTGAGAAAGAAAGAAAGGGAAATTTGACTCTACTTGACTTTTCATGGCACTCAGAAGGAAAAATGATTCTGTACCCTGCTCCAGTTATTATTTTTGTCCTATATAAAATGCATAGTCATGTCAAGGGCCTGGGTTTCAAAACCTTTTCTGCCCTTTCTGAGAGCTTTAGCACATGTTAGGTTAGAATGACTTCAGTGGCTTCAATGGGAGCAGTAGGGAATACTCCATTTGAAGCAGTTCTATAACCTGGTGATTTTGGATAGAGGTTCAATTCCTTTCAGGATGAATGGAGTCTGGAATGTAAGTTTTGCACTTACTTGAGATACGTGTTTATCTTTAGACTGAAAAGGACACACTTCTGGTGGGATTCAGCTTTCAGGTTAAGATACCAGTATGCAAGTGTCCACATATCTATAGATGAGCAAAGAATATAAGCTTCAATTACCCTAATGGGATCTTTAATAGTCAGTGGAACATTAGGTGTCTGCTTTCCTTAGGGTAAGCTGAATTGCTCTGTAGGCTCCATTGGCTATACTGACCGGATTGTCTCTGCCCGTACTGGGAACGTAGACACCTGGCTTATTTGCAGAAATGTACCACTGTGGTTGTCTAAAAATAGGTGTCTGAATCTGCATTGAATCCTGCCCCAAGCTTCTTTTTCCCATCTTCATTAAATTCTTTAAAGGTCCCAAGAACATCCCTGTTGGTTCACTATTCATTCTACATCAAACTGAGCTATCTATTTTAACTTTTGCAGCTTTTCAGGGCACCTATATCTCTCTACTTGTTGGACTATGAAGTTGACTTATTCGATTGTGTTTCCTTTTGAAACCTAGATTATTGTGAGACACTGCATAAATTGGGCAGACTGGATTCCACCCTAATTGCATAATGTTCAGATTTCAACTACAGAGTGTCTTTATCATTTTGTGCATCTTTAGCTGTGTTAGAATGGCTCCAAAATTATTCCAGTAGTTTTAAAGCCAGTTTTGCTGATGCCTTTTTCTTTTCTTTTTGTGCTGATTACTGTTGTTCTTTCTTGTTCAGGAATATATATTTAAATTTCCCTGCTGCTTCACAGTTCCCACAGAATGTTTGCTTGATTGCATATTCTTTGTGGTTTCATTTGGTTTGTCTCTCTAGTGTGAGGTCCTGCAAGCAATGTTAATAGACCATCCTCCCAAGAGGAATTTATAGGTAATTTTCTTTGGTACCTGAAAGATTTATGATCAAAATATTAAACATGAATAAGAAACTGGACTAAATAAATCACAGCTCAATTCCACAGATACATGCTGATTTATTTATATGTGGGTTCAGCACTCAGATACCCCAGTTTTACTCCAAATTTCTGATGACATATGTACAGGCAGGCAGTAATTTGAGCTCAAGGCTAGGTGCAAGGGAGTCCTACATCCAAGTCACTATCAGCACCAAGTTCTTCTGCAGTTTTTGATGAGGCATTTGGGGTCAGATCCAGAAAAGTTTGTGAGCTGATGCAGTGTTCAGACTACATTAGGTACTTCATTTCACCAAAGCAACACTTAAAGTATAGTCAGTGGGCCTCAGCAGGATAATCCAAACCACCTAAATCAGCAGTCTAGACTCCCTAAGTAGACAGTGGGGAGAGGTAAGCCCCTCTGAGGGCCTATGAGTACTTTGGTTAGCAACCTATTTCTCTCCCTTGACTCCTTGGAGCATGCACACTTATAGCAATGTTACTGTGTACTGAGCAAGTGGCAATTTAGAGCCAACCAATAAGAAATATCAGGCCGAGTCTCAGAACAGTGGATAGCCTGGTAGCTTATTTTTTGCATAAAGAATTACAGTAGAGTATAAGAAAATCACTTTTTTTTTTTTTGACCTTTTGCACACAGGTGGTAAAAATTGTCAGTACATGGAAATACTGAAGAAGTGATGACTTATACCTTAGTAATGAATTTTGAATTTTATTTTTCACCTTAGGAACAACAGCAAGTACCACTCTTTCCTGGAAGTTATCTCCTTATTCCTGCTGTCTTTATATATATCAAGGATTTTCTTGTACCTGTCAGTCCTCTCTGCCAGCTATGGGGCTTTCTCTTGCTCTGTGTGCTTTTCTGCGTTATCTAGGCTGCTTTCCAGTTTCATTCAGCACTTGACAGTCCTCTTGTACTGCTTGCCTGCATTGTACTGCATACAATGATCCTGACAAACTATTAACAGAGATTTGAATGCTGCTAACCTTGCTTGCTCTTCCTTCTTGTATGCCTCCACTGTTTTAGTTGACTCCTTTCCTGGTGTGTGTAAACTATACTTCAAACTCTATCTCACAGTTACTCTTAGCAGGGATCTCAGATGTCAGAAAGCTCAATTCGGTTTAGAAATTTTGAGCCTACACTATGTTAATTTCCCAGCTGTAAATGATAACAAACTAACATCATGTTCTCAAAGGCTCACTGCTTGTCAAGTTATTTTTAAACATATCTTCTAGATGTACTCTGAAATTCATTTTAATTCTTTGCAGGCTTTCAAATAAAACTGGCAATCATTATTATGCTTTTTATGAAATAAAAGTTTGACCCTATTTTCTAACCTTGTAAAGTGATTTAAGTCAATACTATCTTGGGCTAGGAATTTCTTCTGAAAAGGAAAGCAAAAGCATGACTGTGTATAGCTCATGATGTGTGCAAAAATACTCTGCGTTTAAGGTTGTGAAGCCACCAAATTTTTGATGCTAAGTATTCTGCTCTGTTACTAGCAACATTATATGTAAATCAGAATTCAAGGTTCTGCTTTGTCTGTTATAGGCACTTCCCACAGTGAACGGGACCTGCACAAATTCTAATCCTGTTATGAATTTTGTTCATCTTAAAATGATGATCATGAATCTCAGTGGTGTTTGAGGGCTTGCAATGGTGATTAACAAAGGCTATTCCTATTCTGAAGTGCACTGAAGTATGTAATTAAACTTTTTTTTTCCTCCAGTTTGGAGCTGAGTTTTGAAATAAGAGTAGTTTGACTGAAAACTCAGTTTTGTGAAATAGTTGAGTTCTCCCCAAGACAAAGCCAAGTTCAAGAATCTGATGGTATAGCTAAAATAGCCTGAGCTTAAACTGTTAATATGAGGACCTCAGTGCTGAGGCTGCCTTTAAATTCATCCAAGGTCCTACAATTTGTGGTGGCTGCACATTTGTTTAAACTTGATATAAGTTTATAAAACTGTCTTAGCTATGTTTATTTCCTCCTGGATATAGTGAAAAGGTGAAGGATTTGCAGAAAGCCTTGCCTAAAAAAAATATAAAAGAGAGAATTTGGCACTCAGCTGCACACACTTGAATCCACTGATTTCACACCAGTCCAAATAAGATCCAATACTGGTAGAAGTGGTCTTCTTCTGGGGCAACTCTGACATACCTAAATATGGAATCATACATACACACATTTTCCACAGCCTGCAGGATAAGCAATCAGTATATGGTAGGGTTATAACAGCCCTACCTGCCTTTACCATTTCAGCCTTTTAACAAGTGTGTAAAATATCCAGGATGGGTTATCACAGAAGAAATAATCCATAGCAGTGATTTTAAATCCATGGTAATTTGTAAACTCTTAGCATTTATTTTTAATACTGATGCAATTTAAGCTCACTGCTAATACGCTTTCTTTCTGCTGTTATATTTAGTGGATGAATCCCACCAAGGCTGGGCAAATCAACCATCTACTGTTCTGAAAGTTCTCTTAAGTCCATAAAAGAAAGATAGTATGGCCCTGTGAATAGGAATGAAATCCCTGTATTTCTTGAAAACAGCAACTAATAAATAAAAGAATACACACACAAAACTTTTTTTAGGATTGGAAAACTAATGTTATATTAAGAAGTGATAGAAAACACATGTTAATGTATATATTTTAAACATAAGATGACAACTGCTTAGGGGTATGAAAAGATAATCAAGTTCAAAAAGATGTCGGCTGATAATGCTAGTCCTTAATCTGTGAGTCTTTGTCATAGAATAAGTTCAACCTATCATAATTTAAGATCTAAAAGCTCTTTTCCCAATGACAGAATTAGATGACCAGCTCTCAAGACTGCAACTTGAACGTGGCATAGCATATACTATAAGCTGTTTATTTAGGCAAGAGAGACCTGTAGAAAACATGAAAGCTTTCTTGCAAGACAGGCATAATAATGTCTGAAAGGAGACAATGTGCTTGGATTCAGCCTTTTCTTACAAAGGACAAGCAAGGGAAAGACTTCTAAAAACTATTAGAAGAAGGCTAAAGGATATTTGGCTTTTGATAAGTAATGCCATGGACTTAGTATGTGCTGGTTCCTGCTAAACAGAGATTTATTATTTAGAGAGCGCTTTAGTCTCCCCCTAAATCTCTTTTATGTTCCCTTGCCAGACTACTGAAAGAGTGTGTCCACATCCCTCACTGCACCTCTCAGCTGTAACCACAGCAATGCCCTTTCCGAATGATCTGCTGCTGGAAAAGGGGAGGTACTTCCTCATCATGTTACTCAGTGCAGGGGGCAGGCACCTATACCATTACTGAAGGATGAAAGTAGGAGAGCAGTGATATGTCAAGTATCATGACTGCTGTCTAAAGCCCTCTGAAGTTGCTGGTAAAACTCCTATTAAACTTTGTAAAGTCAGGAATGTTTACAACATTAAAAAAATATCTTTATGGAATTGCTTAAATAAATTTGGAAATACTCAGAATACTTAGGCAGCTGATGACATCCTTTGAAGAATATTACTATATGCATTTATCTTTCAAGAATCTTTGCATGCTTGTTAAATTCTTAATTATGTGGGAAAATGTGCTGGAAATTTGAATTGCTGCATATCCTGAAGCTTTAAGAAACAGGCTTGATATATTCTGGTCAGTTGATCAAGATTATAAGTAGTTATTTATCAGCTGTGATTGCTAGTGAACCACAAATAAATAGCTCTTAAAGGAAAAATAACAAATTGTTTGTCTGACCAGTTTTTACTCATTGAAAATATCCATTTCACATTAAATTCCAGTACTAATAATTCTCTGATTCTTTTTCCCTGAGAATTACAAATTACTTGATGCCCTTTTTTCCCAATTCCCTCCTCTCATTCCTCTCACACCAGCAGAGGTCTACAAAAGTGTTGTTACATTCTATTTTATGGAAAGGAAAAATAATAAAGAAGCTTCTACGTCATTTCTGTGATAACTTGTACATTAGGTCACAATTTTTAATCTATTGCTGTTGTTAATAAGAACTAGATCTAGAAATGAAAACTCTCTATTTCATTAATGGAAAAACAGAACTAGAGTTGGTTTGTTGCACAAGGAATAGAAAAAGACTTGGAACGAATTAAGTGTCATGCAACCAAAAGAACACTGCTTGACCATTTGTGGGAATTACCAGAGGCTTTCAGAAGTTGCCCTGAAAATCAGGCTTTTTAGTATTAACCCTGTCTACACCTCTAGTGTAAGAGACAGCAGATCTATCCAACGATTGCTACTGCACTACAAACTTTGTGAAAATACCTGTTTTCTGGCTCTACAGAGAAGGATTATTTTCTCTGTGGCTTGCTTACTAATGGATATAATAGAGTGACGGGGGGAACTATATTCTAAGCATCTTTTTACACTTTTATAGAAACTTTTAACTGACTTAATAGCTGAACTGGTATCAGTCAGTGGAATAAGAACTGAAACTTCCACAGTGCTTTGATTGAAACTGAACCTGACCTATTATGACAATAGTTCAATAAAACAAGATCTAGAACTCTTTTTAACTGATTGGGTCACTCTGTCTTACTGCTGGAGATGTAGATACAGTCCTGGAGAGAAAGGGGGTCTAGGACAACTAGCTGATTTTTAACAAACACCTCCTCCAAGCTTAAAAATGACCCATACCAATGAGCAGGAAATCAAGCAAAGGTGGCAGGAGGCCTGCATGGATGAACGAGGAGCTCCTGATTAAACTCAAACATAAAAAGGAAGTGTACAAGAGGTGGAAATGGGGACAAGTGACCCAGGAGGACAACAGAGAGTCTGAGCATGCAGTGAAGAGATGTAAAGGATCACTGAGGGCCGACAGCCCAAAGCCCTCCTTGAGTTGCATCTGGCAAGGGCTGTGAAAGACAACATCTGGGAAAGGCTTCTATGGGTACATCATCAGGAAGAGGAAGTGTCGTGTGAAAGGGAGGGACGGAAGGCCCTTCCTTATCTTTATAATTTACTTTTCCCTGCCAGAGCCCCCCTGTTTGAGGACTTTCCCTGGGTCAGTTTCGCAAAGTAAAAAGAATAAGATTTTATCAAAGCGACAGATACAACAGGTTCGGAATTGCTGTTGATAAATGCACTTGCTGCTACAAATTTTCTTTCTATGAGCTCAAACTAACAATTAAGCACTTTCAATAATATATTTTCCTGGGTAACGTCCGACGTTTGTCAGAGGTGCAAGTCTTACCAAAGAGGTGTCCCTGTTTGGGGGAGGGGAGAAGGAGGCTCGCTCATCAGCAGTCTCCGGTGAACAGGTTGGGGATTCAGTTTTCTTCCCTTCCAAAAACTTTAGTGAGCTCTCCTCTGTTTTATAGTTGCTGAAGGTGGGATGTGGAAGTGCGGCAGACATACTTCATTGGCCAGATTGCCATTTGCGCAGTTGTTGGGGGTATGCCCCCCTTATTTACATATCGTTATGCAGCAAAGGGCGTGATTTTTAACATGGTAATCAGGGATAATGAGGCTGGGGGTACTACAGGTAAACAGTTAGTCTGTGAGCAGCAATTATTTTTTGGGATGCAACCCTTTGTGGTCGGGGCGGACCGTGATACCTCCATATCGCTCCCTCCTCCGCCATGCAGCTGGAACAAACTATCTGGCCTTCACCAGCTAGTTCATTACTCATGTTGCAAAAGGGTGGTGTGCTTTGGCTGCCACGTACTGTTTTTCCCTTGTGCCCCCTTATCTTTCTCCCTGAATTCTCTCTTGTTCCCACATCAGGAAGACTAGGGAAAATGTGGGGCCTCTGCTGAATGAGGTAGGGGACATGGTGACAGGTGATGCAGAAAAGGAAGGGGTACTCAATGACTTCTTCACCTCAGTCTTTACTGGTAATATTTGCCTTCAGGAATTCCAGCCCCCTGAGACCAGTGCGAAGGTCTGAAGCAATGAATACTTACCCTTGATAGAGGAGGATCAAGTTAGGGGACATTTAAACAGACTGAACATACACAAGTCCATGGGACCTGATGGGATGCACCCATGAGTGCCAGGGAAGCCGGTTCCTGTCATTGTGAGGCCATTCTCAATTATCTTTGAAAGGTCATGGTGACTGGGAGAGGTACCTTAAGACTGGGAAAAAGGAAATGTCACTTCTAACTTCAAGAAAAGCAAGAAGGATGATCTGAGTAACTGTAAGCTGGCCAGCCTCACATCAAGCTCTGAGACGGTGATGGAGCAAATCCTCCTTGAAGCCATTTGCAAACATGGGAAGGACAAGAAGGTGACTGGGAGTAGTCAGCACGGATTTATGGAGGGGAAATCATGCCTGACTAACCTGCTAGCCTTCAATGATGAGATGACTGGCTCGGCAGACAAGGAAAGAGCAGTCGAAGTTATCTCAAGTTTAGCATTTTCCGTACTTTCAGTGCTGTCTCTCATAACATCCTCACTGACAAACCGATGTAGTATTGACTTGCTGCGTGGACAGTGAGGTGGATTGAAAACTGGCTGACCTGCCAGGCTCAAAGGATTGTGATCAGTGGCATGAAGTACAGCTGGAGGCCAGTCACTTGAGGTATACCCCAGGGGTTCATGCTGGGACTGGTGTTGTTTAACATCTTCTTTAATGACCTAGATAATGGGACAGAGTGCACCCTCATGAAGTTTGCAGATGACACAAATCTGGCAGGAGTGGCTTATACACCAAGTTGTAGAGCTGCCATTCAGAGGGATCTTGAAAGGCTGTAAAAATAGGCAAACAGGAATCTCATGAAATTCCAAAAAAGGAAATGTGAGGTCCAGCACCTGGGGAAGAGTACCCCCATGCACCAGTACAGTTAGGGGTCTGAAAGGCTGGAAAGTAGATTTGAGACAATGACTGGAGGTCCTGGAGGACACCAAGTTGAACATGAGCCAGCAATATGCTCTTGCAGCAAAGAAGGACAATGTATCCTGGCCAGCATTAGGAAAAGTGTTGTCAGCAGGCTGGGGGAGACGATCCTTCCCCTGTGCTTGGCACTGGTGAGGCTACACCTGGACTGCTGTGCCTACTTCTGGGTTCCCCAGTACAAGAGAGATGTGGACATACTGGACTGAGTTCAGCAAAGGGCCACTAACACTATTAAGGGATTGGAGCATCTAACATATGGGGAGGCTGAGAGAACTGGGATTGTTTAGCCTGGAGAAGAGAAGGCTCAGGGGGATCTTAGTGTCTATAAATACCTGCTGGGGGGGAGTAAAGAAGATGGAGCCAGATTTTTCTCAGTGGCATCCAGTGATGGTGGCAATGAGCATGAATTGAAATACAGGATATTCTATTTAAACGTAAGTAAAAAGGTTTTTACTGTCAGGATGGTTAAAAATTGGAACAGGTTGCCTGGGGGAGGTTGTGGAGTTTCCATCCTTGGAGAAGCCTGACTGAACAAGGTCCTGAGCAACCTGTTCTAGCTGACTCCACTCTGAGCAGTGGGGGTTGGACTAGACAATCGCCAGAGGTCCATTCCAAACTCAGTGATTCTGTGACTCTGTTAGTTTCCATTCAAATTATTATTTTTTTCTCTTTTTTTTAAATCTTCCTTATCATGGAAATGTCTTTTCAATGAAGGCTGTGTTGGAAAAGTCTAGTATTTATTCTTAAGAGAGAAAAAAGCAGGTAAAGGTATCTTTCCCTACCTTAAAAATGTCTTTGCAAACAAAATATTTCCTAAGCAAAATTCTCCACGCTGTAACAAGGCAGCCATACTGATATAATATACTTTTTAGCTATAAAAGAACAATAGATTGTACACTCCATAGTTTCTTTCATGATATAAACCTCTTTGTTAGATTTCATACACTCTTTGGGTCAAGTTACCAACATATGTATATTTTAAAATATTCATCTGAGAGAACCATGGTAGGCCAGCAAGCAGATTTACACAAGTGTTCTTCAGAGAGAGAAAAATATTGCAAAATATATAAATGCTACTGTATTATCTCTGTAAATAATAAAGATACAATAAAAGGAGAAAGACAGAAACAATGATCAAATATCTTTTGTCAGCTGTGTGTATTCTCATGGTGGAGAAGATTGTGTTAGATCTCAGTGGCAAAGTAATCTTCCTTTAAAATACAGAATATTCAGAAATGCTAAATCCAATTACATTTAATCAGATCAAGTTCTTCTTAGTGCATTCTGACTCTTTCTTCCATCTGTTATTGACATAAAAAAAAAACAAAACAAAACTACAACATTCCTTAAAGGTGCCTGTCCATTCATTTTCTGCCTCGTTCTTCCTGTTCAGGATTAACATTTCAATTGGTTCTCTTCTCTGACACAGCCAACTTTCTGAGCTCTAATTTCCATTGATGTTTAATAATTTTTACTTCGAAAACGTGTATATCCTATTTAAGCTTACTAGTAACAGCAAAATGAGTAGCAACGGTGATACACGCTCATGCCTGAATACCTGAGATGTAAGGGATGAAATGTACAGAAGCACAGCCATAATACAATAGCATTATATGATTTAGAGTGTACACTATAGTAAGCAATGTTATTGGTTGCAATGAAGGTAGAGGATCTATAACTCTCAGAGCTGTAGTATAGTTTTCCTGAAAAGTTATGAAGAAATACTAATGAATGGAGTCTGACAATGCAAGTATTGGTTTTATACAAGTAATAATAATTTCAATAATGTATATTCTGTGATTCCATAGCAGTAAAATTTGAATGAAAACCCATTCCTTGACTAAGAATTTGATTCCAAAAGATCATCTTTCATTTTAATAAGTGATGTGTGCAAGGCAACTCTCAGTAATGTAAATGAACTGTGATCTGATACTATTTTAGTATTTCTCCATAGCAGTGTCAAATAGGATAGCTTACTAGGCAGCAAATCCTATTTCAGTTGAACATAATGTCCAAAAGATTTCAGCCTCTCCAGTCAGCTGTGCTTTTTGTTTTATTTACATTATTTTCTTTGATTGCTAATCTTGAAGAACCTGATTGTTGCATAGTTATTTATGGCTTCACTTTCTATCCTCCCCTGTTTTCCTTTGTCACAACCTTATAATACAAAGTGCTACAACTGTCTTTGCCTGACAAAAAAAGTTACCAGAAAATTCTATCTGTATATGGTAGTTCATATCAATTACTTCTCCCATTGGCTAACAGAAAAACAGATCATTTCTGTAAATCTCTTTACAGTACTAGAAAAATTTTCCAGAATGGGTTTTCAAGATTCTATCATGGTTCTTCACATCAACCAACTTAGCCTCCCAGGAATCCTGTTATTGTCAAGGGAAAGAAAGGAAGAAAGATAAAGGACTGAAGGCTATGCTTCAACTGACTTTGTGACAGCCTCAGAGTACTGCCACTGGCCTCTGGGCAGCCAGAAGAGAAGCCTGTCCTGCCAGCTGCTGAAAGAGGGAAACTCACTCCAGAAAGGCACCGGGAGTATCAACCATGCTATCTGCAGTATGCACAGCTATGACAAAACAGAGACCAGGACTGAAACAAGGAGAAATGCAAGGTGGTATTATAAACCCATATTTAGGCTTCTGCTCTGAACTGTCTTTAGGTAGCAGCCCATCTCATCACTGACCACAAAAAGAATTCAGAGAAAAGAGGCAAGTTCAGTATCTAAAAACACATTACGTGGTCATATCAGAGGCAGTATGCCAATTCCACTCCCAGTCACTGTTGTGAGAAGGGGAATGAAAGTGATGGTCAACCTGCACTGGCACAATGATCTGCAAGAGCATCATTGAACCATAGTGCTCCTGTTATAACAAGTCTAAGGGAAGGGAAAATAAATCAAGAAAAGTCATTATACAATTTCAAATTGTCTACAAATGTTCTCTTTGTACACAGAGTGAATGGGTAATTTGGCCCCAAAGCTTTTTTTCCAGCCCTAGAGGCAAATTCTAGGACTTTTTAATCCAAACATTGTGCAACTGAATAGAAAGAAGCACCTGTCCTACAGCCTCCCAACACCAAAGTCTTATGTCAAAGTCTCATCCTTCTAAGCTCTTTGCAAACAGACAGTTATCATTAGCATATATTAGACTACTCATTCATAATTAGCTTGTCAGTATATGGCTATTTTAATAAGATAATTTCAGTATATGGTTGCATGGGATTTTGAAGCCTAATTGCTTGCAACGTTAGTGTTCATGAAATGCACTAAAATTACTAAGGATTTCTTTAAATATTTTTTCTCTCTTTTATTTATTTTTTCTTTTAGGAGAAGGATTATATTCTTTCCAGAGTGAAAAAAGAATGACAGTTTACATAAGAATTTTATTTTCCATCGCAGCCAAGGATTTAGGGCAATAGCATGAGACAGTGCACAGGAAATCATATCCCTATGATATGGGCTAGACTGACAGGTGCAACCAATCTGGGCAATATCATTTGAGAAGCTCATGAATTACTAGGTAACATTTACAGCAGGACTGTACATGCTGTACAACAGTGCCGTACAACAGCACTTCCTAATGCAGTTTTTGAGGGTCTTCCACAAATTCATTATTTTAATATTTGCTACTACCAAGGTAAAATAATTTTATCTTACATTGTTTATTAGGCAAGAGTAAAGCAATTTTTATCCTACAAAGCATGAATGACTCTGAATATACAGATGGGGTTCAGTTCTACCAGAAATAAGTAAATATAATCTCAGTTACCTAGCTTATATCTGTCAGGATTCTGTTAAATGCATTCTACTTTAGGTTTAAGTTCTTCTTTTTGCTTAAAAAGTTATATATTTTATATATATATTATATATATATATATATAAACTCAATTTACTCTTCTATTTTGATTCCTTTCCTTTTTTCCACTCCTTTTATCCTAGCCTTTTTCTTACCATCTCTTTTTCCAGCTTTTCATTTTCTGCATTCTTTTTTTACTGTGATTGCTCAAGGAAAAAAAGGATTATGTGATTGTGCTGTTTGTCTGCCCGTCCACCTGCCGGTTATCCTCATAATTTTAGAAGATTGGCTAATTTCAGTCATATTTGACAGAGGGATGGAAATCTCAAAGTTCCTGAGTTTTACAAGTTTCATGAACACTGATTGCTGTTTAGGGGAGAGGCATGCAATGTAGTTCTCCCATTGAGCAATTACAAGGGGAGCTCAAGAGCCATCTACTTGGCTGGTTAAGCAGGAAAGGCTGGCCTTGCAACATAATTAGAGCTTAGAGAAAAATATCAGTACATAGTTTCTCTTGCCTACATGGTTGTTGCATAAAATAGTCTATAGACTATTAGAATATTGGATATGGTGTAGGGTACTTGTAGACAAAACCAGGTATATTATAGTTAATCTAGCAGCACAAGGGCACCTGGAAGAATTAGAAGAGTGGGCTGCTGGATTAATACAGAAGAAAGGAAGGAAATGAGTCTGTAGGATCATGAAGGGTACTAAGCAAAGCTGAGGCTACTTGAATAATTGACACAAGGGAGATAGGTCATTAGGCACTTAATTCCATTGTTAGTTGAATATTTTGCTTTTACTTCTTTTCCTAACAAACTGTGGCCTGCCCTAGAGTGCTCTCTTTCTGTCATGTCCTAACTATAACATTTTAGCCTACTTTATTGTCTTTCCTCCTTAGTTTGATCCCTTTTTCAGGCTCTCAGAATCATTCTCTGTATCTGATGTTTTCATTAGGGGGCCAACACTGCTCAGCCAAAACTAAATAATGTTGTTGAGGGGTGTAGGAGGGTATAGTGTAATTTATTTTTAAAGTTAACGTGCTTAAATCTCATAGCAAAATAACCTTTTAAAAAAAAGTTTAAAACGAGTTTTTTTTTTCTTTTTTGAATCTATTTGCTGAATTTGACTGAGATAAACTCTTCTAAAAAAATGTACTCAGCTTCTTTCTTTAACCATCTCCCTTACTGCAAACATAAATGGAACAGTCATACCACTCTTGTGAACTATATGTTTGCCAATTATTATTACCAGAATTTGAACTGTGAGCTGAATTGACCTCTTCTTCATGTGACAGATAGTTAATAACTTACATTACCATTTCACCAATACAGCCAGACCTACTGCACAGCATCATTTCGTGGGCCCAATTTGTGTGTCAGCCCTGTTCGATCAGGACATACTCCCATCTTTGCTCAGCATCTTAGAGACAACTCAGAACAATAGGTCCTGGGCTATCTATTCTTATCCCCACAGAAGAAAGCTTTAATACTGGAGAAGTGGCAAATGGGATAGATAAAAGAATATAGGCCAGAACAGTATGCATCCTCCCTGTACTGAAGAACCAACGGTCTCACTGATGACTTTCCCAGGGTACTATGGCTCTATACATTTCCTAAACAGGTCATGACATAATGACCATAGTCTAGCCCCATACCTTGCATCTGTCCTTGAGAGGGACTTCCTCCAGTAAAAGAGCAGATTGTACCTCTGTGTGCATGTACAAAATTACATTATTTATGCCAGTGTGCTTATTACCAGAACATTAAGCCCACATGCTTAAAAACATATCAAGTCCAGAGAAAAACAAACATAACAATCAGTTTCTACCCCCCACAGCATATATTTATGCACCAGAGGAAAAAACATTAATGGACAATCAGAGAATCCTCTAAGGCAGAGGAAGTTCACTGAATGATCTCTCTTCTTAGAAGTACTGCTGGGACAGTGTTTTTGAAAACCAGAATTAGAGAGCGAAAGAGGAAAGGCACACTTTGCCTCAGTTCCAGAAATTCTTCCCTCTCTCATTTTTGGTGGCTTAAAGCCATGCTTCAAGGACCCCACTGAACTTTGCTGTGTGCTTTCTGTCTACAAAGGTAATTCTCACTGGGTTGCCAAAGCAGTAAAAAAAAGTTTGTGTTTGTTAGCTCTGAACAAAGATTGTGACAGCCAGTGCCACTGTAAAAGACCTGGGTCATCTACTCATGAAAACCTGGCTGTAGCACACAGCTGCTGAAGAGCAACTTTCTTACCTCAGTGCTGTCAGGCAGAAGGATTGGCAAACTCTGAGCCTCACTCTCCTGAACACAGGGAGAAGAAAGCAAGTTTACCCAAGGTTTATGTTAACTTTCATATAGAAATGTTAATGGGAACAGTTGATGTTGCTCTTCTAGTAGGAAATATCTAGTCACATTCTAATTGTACCAGAAGTTTGGAGGGGGGGGTGTTTGTTTTGTAATATTCCCATATTATTTGGTTGTTGGTAAGAATACCACAGTTTAACTCTTCCAGAGGCTCTTACAGTGTTTTAATTTCAGTTATCTCCACCCCGCTTTACATTTCTTCACAATGCTAACATCAATATTACCCTCACCTCACTCCCACCTCTTTTTCCTCCTCTTAACTGCTCTTAGAGGTTTTCATTTCTGTCCTTGACTTTACATTTTCCCACCTGCAGCCAACCTCATGTTCTTAGAATTCTTTCTCTGCTGTTCCCTCGAGCTCACCTTCTCTTTTCTGCTTCCCAGTCAAGCCTCAATAAGCTAAATTTTCAGAAAAGACAAGATAGAGAGAAGACACCATCTCTGATACAGAGGTACACTCTATACACTGAGAAATCACTGACTTTTATTTCAGTTTTTCTTTTAAGCAGATTAATGTTTCATTTTTATTTATTCTTACAGCTAAGTGGTAATTCTTTAAGAATAAGCAGATGAATGTGATTGAGAAAACATGTCCTGAAACACAAAGGTTCATGTTTTTCAGATATGTCTAGCTCCTTACTTCTTACTCTGATTTTATGCCAATAGAACTGCATAAAACTGCACTACTGTGAAACAGGAGAGACTCAGCGATGAACTGGTACCTCATAAAGAGCAGTGTTATAGATTTTTATTTCTACCTGGCACAGGTCCACTCTCTGAGCAGGCACTAGCCTGATGTGCTTCCATCCAACCGCTCACTCCCATACGCTTCTGAGGCCTCGTGTTGTGAGCAGTGGCTGTCACTGCCCGCAGCACTGTGACTTTCAGGAGCACACTTCCAGAACTGTTGTCACAGTTCTTCCAAGATCTGGTGTTAATGCACATTCTGGTCTATCAGAGTTCTAGTTTCCTAGTTAGAGCTATCATAGGAACATGGAAGGAAAGCACAAAGCACAAAAATTCCTTATGCATGCACAGACTTCAAAAAAAGAAGTCTTAGAAATCTGTGAAAAACAAAACATAAATCTGAATACAATCCTGCTTGTCTCATGCCACTCTTATTTTTATTTCTCAGCTGCATGTGGTACTATCTCTCATACTATCTCTTATTTTCAACCTGGTCTGCTTATTTGTAGCAGTGAAATCACTTCTAGTTAGAAAAGTAGTCTTCTTTACATCTCTTTGACACATTCCTACAAGGTTTGGTTAGGGGGTTGGTCCCAGCAGCAACTCCCGTCTAACCTGTTAGCTTCTGTAAAGCTAACTTTTAAAAACAGTGCCTTAACCAACAGAGTATTTGCTTTTTTCTGCGAGTTTTCAGCACTAAGGATCATTGAAGGCTCTGTTATTGTGAGTTATATCCCAAAGTCCAGAAAATGATGTACAGAAAAATAAACCCTGTCAGGATTTGCCAAGAATTTGGGTATTTTTCTCTTGAGCTTGTGTCCTTATCTGGCATATCCCACAGGACAATTGAAAGGTAGAGAAAGGGTAGGAGCAGTAAACAGCCAAGAGAAGGCAAAGATGAGTACTACTGAAGCTGTTCTGCCATGAAGAAAAATGTCTGTGGTATCATGGCCTTAAATGTCTTAATCATGATTGAACTTTCAATGAAAGTGAAGGTTGTAATGACAATGTCTTTGCCAAATAAAGTGGAATTCAAAATTTGATACAGAACTTAAATCTGTAATATGTCACAGCTGTTATTTTTTCTTTATAGTGTAACAGTACCTAGAAGGTCACTTTAAGGTCTACTGCTCCATTGCACTATAAAATATATATCCCGTCAGCTCCAAGAGTCAACATGTGATAAAAAGCAGTAGACAAGTGACTGCCTGGAAACAATGAATTAGGTAAGACTAATATGAAGGGCAGCTGTCAAATGACAGAATTTGTAAACATTTTCAAGAATTTTATAGCCATAAGGGAACAGGTGAGTTCCTCTATGCTTTGGTCAGGCAATAGCAATTGCACCCTCACTTTTTATTCATTCAGCAGCAGCAGACCTCAGTTCAAAAAACCCTGTTATTAACTACAGTGCAAGGGAGGAAGCTAGTAACACACAATAATGAAAGAGCTGTGTAAATTAGTGAAAAAAATGTGCTCATACAGTCTTTGATTTTGAAAATAATATATTGAAGTTTGAGATCTTTAAAATATAAGTCAATGTATTTTCATGGTGAGAGACTGACTTTAATCATTCGAATGTGGTAAAACATACCATCATAATAACACTTTAATAGCAGTTTTCATCCAATGATCTCAAAGCACTTTATAAGTATTGATTAATAAGGACTCCTTTGCAATATCCATGAAGTAAGTATTGTCCCCATTTTACATATGTGTAAGCAAAATAATTATACAGTTCAAATAGCTATCAGGTTTAGGGGTTTGATTTTCAAAAAAAAAAAAAAGAAAAATTGCATTTGCTGTTCATAAGAACTACATCCTTCAGAAAATGGACCTAGTCCTGAGAGTGCTGAGTATTTTTTATTATGATTGAGGTTTCCTATCCTTTTCTAGGTGATGTTCTACACCTTTGGAACATATACCATTGTGTATTTGCACTCTAGAAAACTGTTAGGTTATTAAGTAAATAGCTTTAAAAAAGTTAGTCTCAGGGATTCGAATTCTTTTTGTTGCTTCCATAGCTCAAAGCTAGGAAGATTGCAAACAAGCAATAAAAAAGGCTGAGAAGCAAAATTCCCTGACATGAAAGAGAAAAATGAAGACACATACCAGAAAACAGATGGTTATATGAACAACTAAATGAATTCTATATAAGAAAAACAAATGAAATTGGGGGAATTGAAAAGAAGGTCCAAGATATACATGATGCAGATAATGAAATCATATTTTGAAATAATTTTGGAAATGGTAAATGAGTTTTAAATCTGTTTGCCCTCCTATCACTACTTTTTCTTCCTAAAATTTCTTTAAATGATGCAAGCAAATCCATGTCAAAGCAGCATTATGATTCATTGTTAAATAGGTTGTCTCTGTTGTATACAGAAACCTGGTGATAAATTGTTGGTGATAGTCATGACATTACAAATCCTCATGACACTTGCCCACATACCTGATTTCAGGGTACCAAATGTGATGTCTCATAGAATGATTATGAGTGTTCCAAATTTCATTACAAACCATCTATGAATTAACTTGGGTACAATAAAGATAGGAATAAAAAACATACTTTTTAACATAAAGTGTAATTGAATTGCGCAAGCCATGGTCTCAAACTTTGTGGAGACAAAAAATGAATGCATTCAAAAGGACCTAGAAAAATTCAGAAAGTTCGGTTCACTAGTGATTATGAAGAATGGCTGTTTAGATGTGACTTCTGGCTCCATAAATCACCTTCTAAACTGACAGTAGCAGAAGATTGAAATTCTTCTTTTATACTCCTTAAAACCTGTAAAGCAAGTAAATTATTTTCTTATATTATGTTTTCCAAACAAGGTACACAGGGAGGATTAGGCACCTTACAGTAGTGTCCACAAAATCATCATAAGGTCCAGCACTGGAAATTACCTAATATCTACATTCCATA
This sequence comes from Apteryx rowi, assembly GCF_003343035.1. Taxonomy (NCBI): domain Eukaryota; kingdom Metazoa; phylum Chordata; class Aves; order Apterygiformes; family Apterygidae; genus Apteryx; species Apteryx rowi. Next base: position 167,085 of record NW_020450052.1, read on the forward strand.
GTAAAGACATCCTTTTCACTTCAAATTCCTCTGTATGTTCCCCCAGTCTGCCCTGTTTCTGGCCACGTGCCTTGCATTCTGAACTGTGTGGTGGTCCTGATCATGGACCACTCCAAAGGAGCGGATCATGTTCTTAGCATACCCTATTTGCTGTTGCTTAGAACAAGTGTCTTGAGAGATGGGTTTAAACTAAACGTGATAAGGAAGGGACAGAAGCTAGGCTCTTATTTCAGTGGCAAGAGATCTAAATAATAAACTATTATACAAAAGATGGTCATCATCATTACCATCAGCATTGCCTGAAGGGTTTGAGTTGCTCTTTGCCTAAACCAGAACCTCAATGAACATGATGAAGGAAACATGTCAGTGGTGTTTCCCCAGAATGAGCCTTTCTAAGTACGTGCTTAATAACTTCAGTTGGCCCACAGAGCATACGGAACAAACAGGGAGGTGTCTCAGTTATGGTGCCTGCAGGATTGTGCATTGCTAAAACATAGGGGGATTTAATTGCTCTCTCGGGCTTAGCTATGGTTTTAGGTGCTTAAGCACCAATTCAGATATGAGAATAGGAACGATTCCATCCTGTAGAGGCCTGTATAAATCCAGTATAATCTGGATTTATAGATCTAGTTTGCCTCTTTTTCAGATATCTGTTGTTTTGCATCCATTTCTGTTCTCTTAAAAAAAAAAAAGAAAGAAATGCTATAAATTTGAGACTGAGGTTGAAAGAATACAGGTGATATGTTTGCTCATCTTAACATTCCCACCTGTGCTCATGTTTCATTTTTTTCAGTACCACCAGATGCAGGGAGTGCTAGGTCCCCTAGAACAGAACACAATGAGTTCCTTTCTGGGAAGTTAACTGCTCATCAAGGACAATACAAACAAAACTACCACAATTTAGTGCTTCATAAAGCTTCTTTGCATATGCGTATGTCTCAAATCTCAAGAAATTTCTGTCTTCTCTAAGAATGTTTCAGTGGACTTACTGCAAAGGAACAACATTTTGCTTAGCATGAATGTCTGCTTCACAGACACCAGAAATAGCCAAACACTTATTTGTTCATTCATGTAGAAATCCTCTTCCATTACTGAAGCTGTTGGCCTCAGGTAACATTGATTTTAGTGAGACTCAGATTGGTGAAATCAGTATGTGAATTCAGTCAGTGGAAAATTTGCAGAAGACTTAATAACCCAGTAAGTCCCACTTAGCTTTCGAATAAGACTTATATAATTAAGATTGTGCGCCACTCCTGTTAATGAAAGTATGTTTCAACCCTGCTATTTAAAAATCTATAGTTTTTCATAATGTGATTGGATGTAGCTGCTTCTAGATGCAACCTAGAATATGGTCAGATGTGAGCAGTGCTGCAACCAGCCCTACCCCAATGACATCCATCTGTGATCATATCAGAGAGGCTTGCTCTGCACTGCTCCATATGCACACTCCAAGTTTCTCTATGAGTAATATGCAAAATTTCTGCCTGTCTCTCTGTACTTTTAAATGCAACTAGAAAACAAACAAAAAACGGCTGTGTTTTGATCATTTTGTTCCTTTTTCACAGTTTTTTTAAACTGCTAGGTGATGGGCTGAAAACAAAATCAATCTTCTTGCTCTGCTAGTCCCACCATCACATAATTTATTTTACTACTAGTATTGTATTTTGAAGAGACAGATTTTAAATATTTCATTTTTAAGAGTCCAGCATTAAAAAAATAAGATTCAAAACTACGGTGTTCCTAAAGCACTCTAAACACTACTTTTGAAATATATTTGGCTCAAGTCCTAAGCACCCTTGTTTACAGCTTTGTCAAATAGATCTGGAAAACTAATATTCTTAACATTTGAAGAGTTTCTTTGAGGACCATTAAATAATAGTTATTAAGTATTATAAAAGAACCATCTTGGACAAGAATTCAGATAAGGTCTTGGTAACTGATTCTATTAGAGCTGAAAAGCTAGTCAAGCCCCCTCAGTAATCAAATTACTAGCTAATGTTGGGAGCATACTCTTGTTCTCTCTTCTGCAATGGCCATTAGGGAGGTATTACTGAAACTGTATTTTTCTTTTACTTTGAGGAAAACAAGTGAACCACAATCTTTTGAATTATGCATAATATTAGCATGGCAATACTTATATCTTAATGACAGAGGCAGTCAACTCAGCCAAGTAATTGTGCTAACTGTGCTGTCACTTCATAATAATCTCTCACCCTCATACAAATAAATGGAAACCAGGGCTGTATGAGAGTTAAAAACAAAGCAGAGAGTTTGTGGGCTAGCAAGAGTATGAATGTGATCAATCTGTTTCAACATGCTGGAGAATCTGACTGCAAATTTTGAAGTATGGAATTAGCTGATAAATGACAAAAAAGATTAGTCTGAAATATTTACTATCTGTGGTGCTAACAATCATTCCATCTATATTAATTGGCATAGCCCCTTCTGTGCCAGATGGTTTATTGCAGGGATTGAACATTACCCTGGTGGATTTATCCAAATTATGCATTTGGGGTTTGGATAAAAGCATTTTACTTCTTTTACTAGTTGAGCACTGAGAATAATGTTTGTCCTCTTAATGCTCTTATTGCATACAGGTAATGATGTGTCATCAATAAATATGCATACAGAGGACTGGCTGGATTATAAGCAAGACAGATGATGAATTTTTGAGAATAGCTGTCAAAACTGGGGTCATATTAATGCCAATGTTTACCTCAGGTTTCAAAAATAAATTCTGCTGCCCTATTTGTTGCTAAGACAGTAAACCAATTACTAGAGATGAAAGTCACTTGTAAGCGTAATAGTTTACCCTCTTCTCCAAGTATGTGTGTTTTTGGGGAGACCCTGACTAAAATATTGCCATAAGCGTGTAGCATTATGGACTAATGCCAGAATAGCTGTTATAAGTTCCCCTCCACTACATACTGACTGCCTGAAGGTAGGCTGCTCCAGGGCTGGCTAGTTGATATAGCCTGCAAACACATATGGGAGGAACTTGGATGGGAAGTGGAACAGAGAGCAGGAAACATCCTGCTAAAGGAACTGCAGTGAAAACAAACAAGAAGGTAAGTGCAATATGAACACAAAATAAATGCTGTTTTACAAGCAAAGTAAAAGAAAGAAACAGAAAAAAGGGAAAAAAAGAGTAGTAATATGGGCATACACAGCATGGGAAAGAGATGGAAGATTTAAAACTGAAGGGGAAATAAATAAAGGAATGACAAATATTTGTAGTTTATGATCCTTTTTGCTCAAGATCATTTTGGTCTAATAGAAAAAAAAGAATAGCACCAGAAGGCCAAAATCATCAGACAAGTTGTCTAGCAAGAATTGTCCTCTGGAAGGAATATCAAATCCTGGCAATTAAACCTTGACCAGAGCTCTTGCTTCCGCAGGCGAACAGACTGCGAGGAGCTTCAGTATGCTCCAGTCTTTTTTTGTCTAAAATAAGTCACTTATATTTTGGAGACACTAACAAAGCTTGCAGGAAAACATTTTCACTGGTCTTCCTACAGGCAGCTTTGCGATTACAATTTCAGGTGTTTCTAAGCTCATTGTGAATATTTAAGTAAAAGAATCATGAAGAGCCACAATTTGCTGCTTTCTACTCTGGCTTATGCTTACCTCAGAACATTCATCTCTTGGAATAAGTGACTTAGGCTGAAAAGAGGTCAGGAAAGGCAAGAAATGTGAATGAACATTAACTGCCTGCTAAACAAAGTGATGATTCATGAATAAAAAAACAGGCACTATTTTAAAGGTCACTAGACCCAGTTAAACTGCGTGTCTAACTCCTATGTATCTGGCACACACAATATGCAGAACTGCCATAGGGCAATTACTTGGATATTCATCAGCATGAATAATTCTGGTCTCATTTTGCACATAGCCATACTAAATTACATAAAGAAAATGAAGTATAGACCCAGATCCATAGTCAGTGGTTTTATTACACAACTTCCAACTCTTAAGTGATTCTGGCACTCTTTATACCTTTTAACCCTCTTAGGAGGTATGAGCTATTTCTAGAACCAAGCTCCAGAAAAATTTACCTCTGCAGCCTGAGGCTTAAGGAAGGTTTTCTTTTCTGGCAAAGGCATAGGTCTGCCGTTTTTCAGTATGCACTCATAGGTCACTTTTGGATGGCTTTCAGCCTGGTGCATTAAAATGATTTTAGCATTTTATTCAGTGATGCTTTGTTATTTTAATAGGAATATTCTTTTTTTTTTTTTAATGAAGCTTTTATGTGTGGCACTTAGAATGCCAGGACAGATTGTCTCAAGAAAAATAAAAGGCATTATTATATTCTGTCTCTCTCCAACATTTGTGCTTTCAACACATAATAAATATTCAGATGTGTTTGCTGTCATTAGCTAGAATGGGAAGACTGTCACTGAGAAGGGGAAGACCTACTTAGTAACAGCAAGGCCAAGCTTCCTTTAACGTTATGGAGCTAAGCAACCTGAGGTTTTCATCAAAGGCACAGCCGAGCTCTTTAACAAAAGCCTTACAACCTGATGTGGTGGGTGGAAGGAGGGATACCAAGGTCCCCTTCCCATAACTCTTGAGAATAGCGTCTTTCACTACACACAAACGCATACACACAAACACATATACACACACGCTGCTCATCCCTTCATGAATTGTAGAATATTACCTGTTAATAACCCATTTATGCCTCAGGGAAATCAGGCTTTGCTTTTGAACATCTCAAATGGATGGAGACTGCCCAGGCCATGACTGAGGTGGGATGGTTCTTTGCGCTGCTCTCCACTTTCTACCCAGTGGTCAGATCACAAGCCCACTCCATCTTTAAATAAAGAAGGAGAAACACTTTTACAGTGAGATCAGAAAATGTACTGAAGGATTCTCAAACAATGAGGGACTACTATTATTTGTTTTAGTTTTGTTCCTTTAGGTGGGGAGACAGTGTGGGCCACAGGCACCCCAGAACCTACCATTAACTTGCACTGTCGTACTGGGTGAATCATTTCCTCTTTCACTATCCTCACCTGTAAAATGCAGATTGCAGTCAAAATAACTGGTCTTTGGAAACATACCTTTAAGTGGTTTACAAAGAAAGTTACATATCAATCTATATATTATGAATCTGTACAACTCTTTGCAGATATATCCATAATCAGGTATTCTAAGTGTTATTGTTTCTGATAAATTTCACAGGTGTTTTAAAATGTTACCTCTTGTTTTGTTTTTTTTTTTTTAACCCATATATATGAAATATTTTACACTGCAGATCAATTACAATTAAAAAAAGAGAAATATTATTTTTTTAACCATAGTTTCTAAGTAACTAGTTACTATTCATTTATCATCCTTGAAAAATATTTAAAGCTTCATGACTAGTGCTTTCTTTTCTTATCTTCTCCATTAAGAAAATACGTTTCATCTTATTCTCTTGTCTTATGATTTCCACTACTAGATCAGGAGAGAAAAAGAGTTAAATTAATGTATATAACTTTACTGTATATGGAACTTAATTCATCATCAAGCTTATACTCAAAAGCAAGTATGTAAATTGAATTAACTAGGTCTAAATGTAAGACATATTTTTGTCCATGACTTCACTGATATAAATATGAAGCAACTTGTGTATTTATAGAAACAAAACAAAATAAAAACTTGTTTTCCCCAGCATGGTTCCTTCCTCCTCTCTTCCCCTCCTTACCCAGCAAAATTCCTTTAGGGAACAAGATACTCTACTGCATGCATTTATCTCCCTGGAGAGAGACTGAATAAAAAACATGTGACAGATGTTAGTCACATTGCTTAATGTACTACTGGAACATATTCAGAAACTATGGTGATGAGCATGATATAAATAATCTATTTAGAACAGAATCCTGAAACCTTTCCTCTGAGAAAATGTCCATTAATTTCAATTAGACTTTTGCCTGGGTAATGATTAATATGGGCTGATTCCCAGATTATAGGTATTTTTAGTCTATTTTTAAATAAGCATAATACCTTCATTATGTTATTCCTAAGCTTTGTTTCCCAAAACTTTCCACTTTTTTTTAAATAAATCAACTTATTAAACAAAATATGCATGATAAACAGCAGCATCAGAGGTAATAATCACCTAATGGAAAAAAATTGAAGTGATAATAGCCAAGTGCTAAGTTAATAAGCCCTTGGTCAGTTGTTACTGTCTGTTGGTCAGACTGCTGTCAACACACAGGAATGTCTGTCCTAGGTCAGACCACCTTAGTATTCTGTCTCTCCTCATTCTGTATTGGAAGGTATGGCGAGCAAAAGATCTCTGTTCACCATCTCAATCTCATTCATGAGTCTGTGGATCTGTTTTGTATTCTCCTTCATTTGTCTCCTTTCTAGATGGTATAGTCCTAGCTCACCCTATATGCCTCAGTTATTCCCCATATGGAAACAAATCTACACCTTTAATCATTTTTGTTGTTCTAACCATTTTGTTAATCATTTCCAGTTTTACTATATCCTTTTGGAGATGGGAGGATGGTGGGAAAAGGACCGGAACTGCACAAAGTATTCAAGGTGCAGGTAAACCATGTATTTATACATCAGCAGCATTATTGTATTCTCTGTTTTGTTATATTCTTTCCTTAACAGATACTAACATTTGATTTGCTTTCTTTGACTGCTGCTGAGCACAGGGCTGACATTTTCATGGAACTAACTCTCATTACCGGAGGATCTTTCTTCTGAGTGATAACACTTTTGCATAAAGCTCAGAGCCCATCATTTTATATGTGAATTTGTTTTTTTTTTTCCCTTGTGCATCACTTTACATTTTTCTACATTGAATTTCATCTGCCATTTTATTGCCCAATCAGCTTAATAAGTTTCTGTGGAAATTCTTCACAGTCACTCCTTGTCTTTCCTATTCTAAATAATTTAGTGTCATCAGTAAACTTTTCCTAACTCACTGCACAGATCCTTTTCCAGGTCACTCACAAGATGTTGAACAGCACAAGTCCAAGCTTAGCCCCCTGTAGAATATCATGATGACCTCTCTCCACAACAAGAATGAGCATTTTACTCCTGTTCTCTGTTTCCTATCCCTTAACTAAATACATTTATCTATATAAGGACTTCCCGTTAGAGTCAATTAGACTATATAGTCAATATTAGACTATCTATATAGTCTAATATAGATTGACTATATTAACTCAATCGTCCCCATTTCCATGCTTGATGATTTTGTCAATAAATGCCAAAAGATTTGTGGGGCAGAACTTCTCTTTACCAAGATCATGCTGGTGTTTTCAAGTAGTTTGCATTTATCCAGGTGTCTAATGATTCTGCCATATATCAGTTACATATTGGTTATCTACTAATTTTCCTCGTATAGAAGTCAGGCTTACAAGAACTTGTTCCCCATACCTACCCAGAAGGTTTCTGGTGTAACATCTCATGTGTCTACAGTACCATGCTAAAAGATGTCAAAGCATGAGGAGGAAACTCTGATTACATGTTAAAGGAAGACTGGAGGCATTTTCCTGCTCAAGGCTGAGCATCTGTAGATAGAAATACAATAATAGTAATAACTTACTGAATATTTTGATCAGTATGTATATTGCAAAAGGTTATTACTATCAAGTCTTCTTGATTCAGAACTGTTTTTGAAAGAAAGTGACCATGTATTTTGTGCTATACCCACATCCCATATACTCACCACTTAGGGTATTTAAGACACAAACCAGAGCGCAGCACACCTATAGGACTTGTTGTTAAAGATTTACAGATAATTTGGTTATAAAGCCCATGAAACAAGTATCTAGATACTTTACTAAAACAAAGGCATCTCTGAAGAGTTACTGGAGCAGGATCTCAAGTGGGTGATTGTCTGCAGTCTTACACAAGCAACTGGGCAGAGATTTTGTTCCATAATTGAAAAAACAGGTTAGGTGCTTCCTTCCCCCACATCTTTTGGTTTCAGAGCAGGAAGCTAAAACTACGTCCTCCGTTCCGGCCCCATTTTACTCTTAAGATACTGTGACCAGACTACCATAAGCTGCCTGTTTTTACTTGGAATGCACAGTCTGAGTGCAGAGTTTCATGAGAATATTATCAAAATACACATTGCCTAGAAACATCTATTCTTCCACTACTAGCAGGGAAAAGAGATGTGTCACAGAAATTCCATTCATACAGATTTTCCTTTTTGTTAGAATTCTTGTTGATTGTACTGACATCTTGTGGCTGGATATTTGAAATGTGCCATGTGTGCTTTGAGGTGAGGTGATGGCTGTGCACCATGCTGGGATCTTCAGCTTTTGTTGGAGACCTCTATTTAGGGCTATATGTTGAAGAACATCTTGAATTTGATTACACAGTGTTGACTCTTTTTCTTCTTCCTGGGTTGAATTTCTTTGTTCACCTCAAACCTCACCTCTTTGCAGGGCAAAGTGAACACTCTCACATACATTTTTTTTTTTCCTTCAAGTCACCCAGTCATTAACTCTCTGTGCCTGAGATACAGGCCAGCGTTGTGAGTATGATATTAATTACAAGAATATGTTAGGCAGAGCAAGCTGCTCTTCATCGATTGGTTCTTGGCTTTCTTTTGTGGCCAAATGTTAGCAGAAGGAGAGAATGTTGCTATGCTTTGTTCACAGTAAACAGGATGGAGGGCTGCACTCCAATTTTGGGGGATTTTGTTTGTTTGTTCTTTCTAAAAAATATATTCCCCACAAACGCTTCTTGTCTTATCTTTTTACAGTCTATAGATGCTTTCTGTCACTGATGCCTTCTGGCTATTCTTTTTTTGCACATTTCTCCTTTTTGGGGTCTGTAGTGTTCCTTTCCCTTCTCCCTGTCTTTTAAAATCTGTCTTCTTTCTTGCTTTCTTTTTCTAATTACTTTTTTTTCACCCTCATTCAAGCATCTTCAGCAGAGACCCTGTTGTGCCTGTCTGCAGCACAGCAACTGATTTCACAACAAAATTTACCAGCTTTGATGCCTTCGTTCTGCTGTGAGTCAAAAGGACCAGAGCAGAGCCTGTGTGCCTAGCTCAGGGGAACTTAATAAAGCTGTTCAGGGCTACTGTGAAGATCATTTCTGTGCTGAAGGCCCAGCAGGCAGGAGGACTCTGCAGGTGTCTCTAGAAAGAAGAGACTTACAGCAGGTAATGCAGAATCAGCAGGTCTTTGGGGTTAATAAGATGCCTGTGAGGATGAAGGGGAGAGTTTCTGCAGGTCCTTCCTGCCTCCAGCAGAAGAACTGGCATCCACCACACTCAGTATGAGAGTTAGACACAGTCAGAGAAGCTCTATGTGTACAATCTGTCTCCCTCTGTTTATGTTCATGATTCATCTGTGCCTACATACTCTTATGATCAGCATGCTGCACTATGTTATTAAACATGAAACTGTGTACATAGCTTCTGGGATTTGTATATATGTCGCATAAAAAGAAGAGAAGGGTTTCAGTTAAATCCTGCCCATATGGCAGGTCAGCATGCATTAGTCTCCATTTTTCTGATGTGCCTGTTCTGAAGAACCATTCGGAGAATTTATCTAGCTAGGATTAAGGGAAATTTCCAAGAAGGAAAGGATGTATATACATATCTTTTGTAAAGTTTTGATAAATTTTTCAAAAAGATGCTATATCAGAAACTAGGAAAAAGATGATACAAGGTATGCTGTAAGTTCAGCATATGCTCAGTACTAGTGAAAATTTTGCAGATATTAATTTGTAAAGAGTATTTACTATGGATAACAAGAACGGAAGACAACTTAGTGGCCTCACAATATATGTCTTTTTAGAAAATAATATAAGTTATTGTGACTAAAACCAGTAAATATCTTAATTCCTTCAAGAGATTTTCTAATGCAAATCTAGTAGTTACAAACAGAAGTTTTTAAAGAAAATTAAGAGATCAAGTTGTTTGTGAGATCAACTCATGAATGAAAAAATGGCCCTTGGAGTGAAGGTCCTTGGGAAAAGGTTCTTGGCTCCTGGGGAAATTGTTATGACTCTTGAGCCACTTAACTTGAATGCTTTAGTTGCTGATTGCTTGTATGATTAAGAACCAACCTGACTAATAGGAAAATACAATCAAGGTCAGTCCTCTTGAATTGTTCTCTATAGTAAATTGTACTGGTTTTTTTTGGAGGGGGTGGAATTTGTGATTAAAAAGAAATCTTGAAAATAAAGTATTTGTTCCTTTTTATCTGTATGGCTTTCAGGAGCTTTAATCTACTTCCCTGACTAGTGAGTTTGCTCACAGAATAAATGTTATCCTCATTTCAAGGACTTTGCCAAGACCCTTAAACAACCTAAATTCTTTTAAAGGCCTTTGAACAAAGTTCATATGGAACTGAAGTCATGCTTAGACTGCAACAGAAGTCTTTGCACTGGGAAAATGAACTCTATGAATACAGAAACCATAGTTCTGAAAGCTCATCTGTAGACTCATCTGCATAACTTCTGTAGTAAAGTTGCTATATTAAACCCTTTATCAGTTCTTCATAAACTTTATTATCAACTAAAAGTGTCTTCTTCATTTATAACTCACAAATTGTAAGAAAAGAAGAAAATTCATTTTTCCCTTTCCTTGCCAATATTTCATTCAGTACTTTTTCCTAAATTATTTAAAAGTTGTGCATTTGATTTAAAACATATTTTATAGTCTATTAATATTCACTTCAAGGACTTTAAATATGTTTTTGGAAGTCATGCCTGTAAAAAGAATAGTGGTTGAAAATTTCAGGACAACCTCAAGAAATTCGTATTACTTTTGAATGGTTACCCTGAGGCCATGCATGCTGGAGTGAAATCAATCACAACAGTCCAAGTTGTGTCACAGCTGGGGAGCTTTCCTTATTGTGACCCTGTAGCACTGAAGAAAAATAGTTTTACAAATATTTTTCTGCAGTTTTATAACCAGCCCCATTTAAGGAGGTGTTGGTTCTTCCTACCCCTACAGCATTGTGCTAGCTAGAGGTAGTTGGTGCAGTTTGTTCAAACGGAGAGTTTTGGCCACATGATTCAAAATATTCCTTTCTCTCTTGCAATTGAAAGAGTAACATGCTTCCTCTTAGACGAAACCCAGTAATGTTTGTTCTGATCTTACTGTGATGGGATCTGGTACTATCAAAGCCATAGTTTTGAGGTAGATGAGCCTACAACTAACTTCTGGTGAATCCCCTAGAAGATCAAAAGATTTTAAAACCCTATGAGGACACATTTTCTCTGAATAAAAAGCAGAAACTTAATTTTTTCAAGTAGAGGAGACTCAAGTAAGGAAAACTTGTTGGTAGACACCCCTTGTCCACTGTCTTTGCTTTTCCTAACTTGGTGACTCTCTGAGTAGCAACAAATATGTCTCAGAACCTTCTAAGCCCTAGCAGTGGTCTTTCCATCTCTTCTGAAGTCTTTTTGCTACTGGCTCCCCATGCAGTTTTATAGTATCCTTACATGACCTTCAAGTTTTTACTTCTGACTGTAACCGTCTCAGCCATATCCCCAGCCTCCAAGATACTCTGCCTTGAGTGTGCTCAGCAGCTCCCTCAGGGAAAGAATTGTCTCTCTTCTCCTTCCAGGAAACTCTTTGGGCCCAGATGCTTTATTAAGGGAACATAAACATAACTCTAAAGGCACAACAAAGCAGATGTCACCTGGCACTCTCATAAGAAATAGAAGATACTGTTTCTTTGCTGGTTAGTAGCCACAAAACAAACCAGGATACTGTTAGTATTCAGGAAGCCTTTGGACAGGTGGTGCGTAAGGTTCTCAGCAGCATGCCAAAAACAACTGAATAAAGCAGGATCCTGGGAATCGCCTTGTCTTTCAGAACTGCTGTGAGCTTTCCTTGCACTCTGGGCAGCTCTGCTGGGTGTCAGTGTGACCTGACTTGTATCAGAACACAAGTGAAACATGCTGAAAGAAAGCAGTTTTCAAGCACAAGCCAGTGTTGAGAGGTGCTATTTTCAAACCTTCACAGCTCAGCCAAATCAACCCCAATTTTCCCTGGAACACTTGAATGCTCTACTTCTCAATAAGGAATAAGTATCTGCCAATTTCTAATTTTCCAAGTTCAGCTGATTCATCAATACAGTTCTTCAGGAAGTAGTCATCAGGCAGCTTATAACAGGAGAGAAGTCAATTCCAGTCTCTCCTTGTATTCCAGAGGACTCAACAGTATTAATCCAAACATTGCAGAAAAATAAACAAATTGCAGGTTTAGACTAGGCTTGGAAAATTTTAATCTCCAAGGCAAACATTTCAGAAGACTATGAATGGATAAAAAAGGGATTTTAGAAGGCAATGTTTAGGAATTTTCTGTTAGAATACCATCTGTAACAAACATTCGTTAGTCTGATCTGTATGAAAACCAGTAACTTCAGATACATGATCTTTTCTCAGCACTCTGAAATGTACTGAAATAGTGATAACCACAAAAATTGGAATGGTATTCTGACAAGAAAGTTTACAAAGGATTCATTGTAGTAATTCTACAAAAATAAAAATTGTTTACTCATCCCAATTCATACCCTCACCCCAAATTTTAAATTATTAATTATAAACATTACTCCACATTGGTAAAACACAGTGATGCATTTGTCTGCCTAGCAGTACATTTGATAATTCAGATTGACAAAGTGGAATGAAATTGTGCTTATTAATTAAAATTCTTAAAAGTGAGAATATTAATGTATGAAAATATGGGCTCACACCCAGGGTATAGACTAAGCTAGGTAGACTGTATATCTTCTACTGTCCTAGTACATAAATTGTCCAACTGCAATATACAGTAATTGTAGGTCGTTGCCTCTTCAAAGCTATCAGGACAGGTTCTTGAAGGAGTATAAGGTGCTCAGGCACTACGACGTTAGATACGATATTAGATAAGAAAAATTTTCCTCTAATCTATGAACTATTATTTTGGGGCTGTCCTGGAAAGATCAGCCAGTCTTTACAGTGTGTATTTCCTATCTCTTTGGCAACTACAGGTAGGACAGAGCTGTGCTCTAAATTTGTTTTATGACCACTCTTCAAGTCAAATTCCTCAGAAGTAATGCTGAAAAATACAAACAAATCATTTTGCTACTTCTTTAGGAGCTGACTTTGAACAGAGTCATTCATTAGTCCCCATACCAAACTTCTGAGACACTAGGGAAGGTGGCTTTCGATAGAAGAGCATTTTTACCAGCAAAACTGCAAGCAGTTTCTGGACATGTATGAATGTATCTTAAGGAAAGCAAGAGTCATCTTATAATTTCCTCTGGGACAATGAGAGGAATCGTGTCTGTCTCCATATACAGAAGATGCAAAACGCTTATCTCATTCAGTGTGAGTCTGGGATGGAAGAGAAATGACCTCCCAGAATGGCAAATGAATTATATCCATTGGATATAAATGACTGATTGGTATCAGAAAGATCCAGGAATGTTTCTTGGAAGCAAAGGCCTTGCATATAAACACCCTACAAGATGGACTCTTCCCTTGTTATTTATGCCATCATTAGCCTTACGTATGTTCTGTCTAAGAACAGAAATTTCTTCTTTCTAGTTGCTATAATGATATTGGAACCTCGCTTTCTCCTGAGATTCAGGAAATGATATTGAACCTTTTCTGCCTGCTCTGAGGGACTCATATTTGGAGCGAGAGATAAGAGCACTTTGAAAACTGTCCCCCACTCAGTACTATTGATTTCTGGCCTGATACCAATCAAGGCAGTCTTTCAGTGACTGGATCAACTATCTTGGCATGGATTTTTGCCTTTGTGCCATCTGGGAGCCACATTTCACTGTGCCTTACACTTCATCTACACACTGGCAGAAGCCAGATTTCCCTGCAGGCTGCTTAACCATCTTGGCATGGCTCTTGCCCAAATGCTGGCTGGGAACTGGTTTCTCTGTGGCCTTCTCAATTCTCTTGGCACGAGCATTGCTCAGACACCAACTGGGAGCTAAGTTCCTGAAGCCTGCTGTTTCCATCTGCTGATTCTGAGTGGCAACAAAAAGAGAGGGGCTATCCTTCAAACCACCTCAGAAAATCTTGTGGGTTTTTTTGTTTTGTTTTGTTTTTCCTAAGTTTGGAAGTTTATGAGGAGAAAAACTCAAAGACAAAGAAACACTGAGTTAAAAATCCTGTGAAAGTTCTGTTCCAAAGAGAAATTAGAAGTCCACCCTCTGTATGTCTGGGTCAGCTCCACCTGGGTAATTGAGATACAGCTGGCTGTAATTAATCTCCAAAGAGGAAGAGCTAGCTTGTGGAATGCTTCCCACCTATTATGGAAGAGCCACAGTGATTTCTGGCTGTTTCATATGCTTCTTACTCACAAATAAGTACTAGACTCAGGCTCTTAAATCCTGATTTCTGCATCTCTTTCCTCCTTCTAATTGCTTATCAGCTTGCTTGATTTTATGATTTTCTACTCCTTCTCTCTCAGTCTCTAGTTTCTTGAATAGCATTCTTGGATTTTTGGCTATATTCCTGCTCTATTTTTTCTAGGCTAGTGCATTGTTCTCCTTTATTGGTTTGTTGTAACTAGGTATGTCTGGCTTTTAGTTAGCCTTAACTCCTGGGCCTGAATATCCTTGTCTCACTTACATTTGCATAAGGGGATATTGTTTGACTACAGAGAAATATGGACAGCTCTTCCTGACAAATAGCCTTAAGTCTAGATTCAGAATGAAGATCTATCTCTGTATGGAGATGTAGAATCTTTATCTCCTACAAACAGATAAGACAACTCTGAGAGCATTATACCCTTTTGAAGATTAATGCACTAACGTATATCTAGTTCTGCTAATGCCAAATGTTGAAAAATCCTGAGTCAGACATGAAAAATCGTGATGCTTGTTCTAAAAATTTATGACTATTAAGCATATGTAAAAGCTGAAAATCTCAGATGTCCTTGACATTTTTGCAGGGTAGAGGGATGATGGGGAGGAGTGAGAAATGTAAAGAGAATGCTCATTACTGGTGATTATTTAGGAAATAGCTTTACATCTTTACCAGAGATGGTAGCAGGAAGATTTAAACATTAGTACTCTTCCTTTGATGAGTGTGTTCATGTTTTTCTTAGCTTCTACACTCATTTTTATGTTAACTTTGAATGACTACCTTGAAAATGTCTGAAGAATCAAAGGAAGGCAGTAGAGAGCTTTATCCCCTAAAAATTTTATATTCCCTTTGTTAACTGTTTTGGTCACGTAATCCTTGCCCATTTCTCAGACTGCGTATGTGGGAAGCTACTACTCTGCCTATGACTCATTTTACAATCAAATAACTTGCTAATAACTTTAGATGAGTGCGTGAAAACTTGTGTTAAAGCATGATCTGAATAGAAGTCATCTGTGGGCAGATAGTCCGACACTTTTAAATGTACATACAGACTCTGGACCTACAGGGCCAAAAAGTGAGCTCTTGACTTGGTTTGTGGTCTTGGTTTAAGTGAGAAAGCTGTCACTTTAAAGTACTCTGTACAATCTGGGGAATAAATAGCAGTGAAAAGGCATCCTGTGTGAATCCATAAATATTTAATATTTTAATGTTACCTTTAAAAATGAACTCTAATACTTAATTCTGGAAGATATATTTCTTGTGTTGTAGTACTATTAATGATCTTTAAATGGTTCATGCTAAAAGCTTTTTAACCACAATGGTATACAAAAAAATAGTGAAACAATAACAGTCCCTGTTCTCAATTTATCGGATTTCCAGACACACAATTTCAATCTGTTTTAAACAAACTTTAACTAAATTAAAATGCAATAATTCTATAATGTAATTATAAACATAGAATGACTTGAGGCATTTTTAAAAATTGGATTATTTGAATTCGTTGTCTAGGCTACTTATATAATATGCATGTAATAGGAACATGTGAATTACTTCAGATGCTCTGAAAAGCAACTATGTAACTATACACCTTCTTACACCATAACTTTATTCTCTGTACATACTTGGAGTATATCTTCTGAAGCTACTACTTCTATCTACTGCCAGGGCTGTAGAACCAACGCAACTCCAAAGCAATTGACCTTCCCCCCCCCCCCCCCCCCCCCAACACACACACACACAGTTTTTCATACTGTTAGCAGAGTTAAAATTATTCTGTTAGGCTTTCAGGACATGTAATTATTTGTTGATATGCATTGGTGGGAGCCCATGGGAAGTCAAGAGCATTGCCGTGGTTTAACTAAAGATGTAATCTGAAGACCATGGGCTTGCAAAGATGTAAAGGAAAGCAGTAATCAGTTTGATAAACTTTTGTTACTGGTAATGGTGCACAACTGAAAAAGAACAAAGCTCTGTTTTCAGTTTCTCTGAAATCATTCTCTGTATTTGCAACACAATTCTGTAAAAAAATAATATGACTCTTAATGGATTTCCATAGAAGAATCACAGAAAACAAACAAAAGCCATTTTTGAGGCTGTATTACTTTTACTGAACATTCCTTGTAAGAAGACAATCTGGACAAAATATATCATTTTGTTTCTGCTCGCACACTGCTGCTTTGCCGCTCTTCACCTTGTCTTCCAGCTCCCTATGTGTCAGCCTCTGCATAACATGGACTTATTAACATGGCTACAGAGACAGGTCAAACCAGCTACCCCTTGTTTTGATGGATTCCTTCCAGACATATTTTCACTTTTTTTTTTCCCCCCAAAATATTAAACTGTATCATAATTCCAGCAAATACTAATGTCACGATAGTTCTCACAGTGTAAAGACTTGTGTAAAGGCATACAACATGCACTGTAAAATCTGCCAGAAGTATTACTTTTAAGAAAATATAGATCTTATTATCTTAATGTAGGACTTTTAAAAACTAAAAACAGCTCATGACTTCTAGAACAGACATATTCTGGAATATGTATTCAACATTTAAATGCATGGCATAGCAACCCTAAAAACAAAATAGCAATAATATTGGATTTGAAAGGTCCCAAATGACATGGCAGCACTGATGTGCTTCATAATGTATAAACATGAAGAAAGAAACATCTATAGAAAGAACTCCTCGTTACTTTTTTTTCAAAATTCACAAAATTGGAAACAAAATATAACAAAATTGCAAACCAGAATTCCTGGTTAAGATGCAGAGGCTTCATCTATGTGCTTTGAAAAAGCAGCTTTCTGAATTTCTGCAAACATGTGGCCACAGTCTAGGAAGGAGCTGACCTGTGTCTACGCCTGATGGGGACAGTGCTGTGACCCATGATGCCAGCAGGAGAAGGGACAGAGGCACGGGTGGGCAAGCCACTAAGAGTGCTCTGAAGGCAACGGAGGCGCAACCAGCCCTATTTAAGTGTGAGTTATATGCTTGTTTTGAGAACGATGTAAAAATTTATATCGTTCTGGATGTTGCCAAAAACAAATAGAATGACCTTCCTATGCAGTGCTGTACTGGAGCCAGTTTGGTCAAAACAGCTGCTGCAGTCATAGCCATTGCCAAACCACCTGCGACAGCCTTTTTGTGGCATGTGCCACCCTTCTCCCTGGGGTCATCTCCCAAGCGCCCTGCCGCCCGCCTCAGCTTGGCAGCGGGGTCTCTCCCCTTTACCAGTTGCCTTTACCAGCTCCCATCCAGAAGTAGGGACTGTACGCAGGGGCAAAACTCATGACAGTGCCCTGGGCAGGACTGTCTTTGGTATGCTCTAAGGAGATACTGCAAGAATAGCTCAGTGTTAGGATGAAAAAACACAGGCCAGAGGAACACAAATCTTTTCTCAGATGTATTTTTGAGGTGCTTTTGAAGCAAAATGCTCTATCTGCAGCTAAAAATCCTCAGTTATATAATCACTGGAGACAACTTAGAGATGGATTACTTTTGATTAATAAGGCATTTTTGACAAAAAGCTTAATATGATGGCCCACATTTGAGAACGCTTTTTTTTTTTAATTTCTTCTTTCTCAGAGGTAATTGCACCAGTTTTAATCCCTCAATATTTTGACTAGATAACATTCATTTCTTTTAGTCTCTCTTGTCTTGTTAAAATACGAACTTCTGGATTTAGGGAACATCTCACAAATTATTTCCCTAACATCTAGTGCTGGGATGGCCCATTCTAAAATTGATTTCTCTTTATGTTACTATAAATCAAATAGCAAATGCAATTTAATGTTAAATTTTTAATCTTTTTAAAACATTGGTGAGCCTGTCGCTTAACACTAGTCAACAATGCCTAAGCAATTATTTGTTCTTTCCTTTACTCAGTCTTCCAGTGCAGCAATACTTGAAGAAAAAGGAAACAGTATATTTATAAACTTAGAAAGGGATGGGTACTAGAAACCATCAAATGTTTAGATGGAATGTCTGTTTCCTGTTTTTATAGGATATTAAAAATTATTGGTTTTGCCATTGTAAATAAATGCTGAAATTACAGGAATCATTAAAAAAAGCCAACTTTAATAAAGGAACATGGACAATAGAGATGTTTTTTACTTCCTTTTTTTTTTTTATGTCTGCCTACAAAGCTACATGATGAGCTGCATATAAACATATACTTGGAAAAAAAGCCCCATCATTGTTTTCAAGTAGGGTAGCTGCCTGCATTAATATTTCTGCTGGAAAATTATTTTGATTTTACAAATTTATTTATCTCTTTTCTCTAGAGCCAATATGACCTTTAAATAGGCAGACTTTACACTTCTAATTGGCTGTGTTTGGAAAGAGATTTTCTATTACTGTACTCATGTATATATGACATAAGGTATTTATAAAAAAATAGAGAGCATTTTAGAGCTTTAGTACAGAAGCCTTGCTTTTTAATAATCAGCTCCTATGCCCAGAGCTTTTGAATTACTAGAATCTATTTAGATATTTTAGTACTATTTACTCGTTAATGATATTAAAGTATTCACTATTTTTTTGACAGAATATAATTTTCATGAAAATTTGTCTGCATTATAATCTCTATTTTACTTAGTAGCAGAGGAAGAAACAGTTCATTCGAACTATTAAAGAAGAGTTGTCTGAGTGTGAATAGAAAAGACCCCCTGCGGAATGCCTGTACTAGTAAAATGTTTTTATGCCAGTAAAATGTTTAAAATCCCATTAGGCATCAAGCTCTTAAATGAGATTTTAGTTTTGCAAAGACCTTTCCAAGTTCTCAGGAAGAGGTGAATTTCAATTATGTATAACTACTGTCAGATTAAGTTCTTAAGGACTGATTTTTCAAACAGACTGCTGCTAGGAATGTCTTCAGTGACACTCAGAAATGTTTGTTAAGTAGATCCTTCAGATCCAGATCTATCAATAAACAATTTATACATGGTCCTCTGTGCCCCATGGGAATTCTCTGCAAGGTTGGAGTCTTAGCCTAAGTTATCTGAATTCTGTTAAATTATATACATTAGGTAGTAACTTGAAAGCCTGACTACTTAAAGTGAGTACTGTCAATTTTTATCTGAAATAATGGCCTGAGTTTGATGCTCACATAGTTATTTTACAACTAGTATAATATTAAAACTGTGAACTGTTCTTCACTATGTCACATTTCATTCTAATATGTGGTTCCCACTGTGTGCAGAATTGTTTGATCACACTCTATTTAGTTCCATAATCATTGTAATAAATGAATTTCACTGTCGGAGCAGTCCAAGATATCTGGAGCTATGCCCCATGGAATAAAATTTTCAAATCAAAGGGGCAAGAGCAGGTTAAAAACCCAATTCTAATTAATTCTAGATCAAACGCTTTCTCTCTCAAGCCAGTATAGCATTTTCAATTTAAATTAAAAGAATTTTTTTAAATTATCCTCCTATCCACTAATACTGCTCTTATATTTGCATGTATATTGCTTGCACTGAAAAGAAGTGCAGCTTCCAGTATATTTTCACTGAGGAGAATAGTTAGCTAAAGAAGATGTTAGAAGATACTTGAGTGATGTATAGAGCTGACATTTAGGAAGATTTTTGACAATTGCCTCATATTTTTGTTAAAAGACAAAAACAAGAAAACATCATGGTATGTTGGATCATGGTATGTATAATCATGTGTGGACTGCACTGAAGATTAACTGAAGTAGGTCCCACAGAGGCTGTGACCAGCAGATGTATGCAAAGATGTGCTGGCAAGGCTGGAGGATGGGACTTGTAAAATGTTGAAGGTGAAGGTCAGCGGAGGAAGAAAGACATTTGCCAAGTGTAACGTGGCTCAGTGCCCTATGGTATGGGTGAATTATAGACATACAAATCAGGAAATCTAATACGTAATCATTTTGATCATTTTATAAAAGAACTGTCAGAAACCTTCTCAGCTTTGCATTGGCATAAAGGAGCCTGCACAGTGTTGTGCTAATAGCTTGCTATAAGTATAAATGTTACAATATTTTGTCTGTTAGATCATGAACTTGTGAGGGCCGTGCCATGTAGACAATAAGCCTGATCCACTATTTGCCTTTGAGCCAAGTGTGTTTGTGTTTCTTTTTTTGTCTGTTTTGTTAACAAGATAAGAATAGTGTTGGAGTCTCTAAGCCAGTGGACATACTGGTCCCAAGATCTGTGAAATTACAATACCTAAAGCAAGAAAGCCCCAAGCAACAAATATATTCCTATATTCAACATTTTCATTAGTGACATGTACATATGATTTTAACAATAAAAGAAAATGACTGTGGAGAAAATTAGCACAATTCCAACTGCACTGAGAAGACTAGAAAAATAGGCTAAAATGAACAAAAAATTAATGAAGACAACTATGGAGATACAGAGCTTTCAAAATTTTTCAAAGCATGACAAAAAACAGATTTGTCTTCTTTTTAGATTTTCAAGGATATTTCTAAGAAAAAAAAGAAATGTCTGCATTACTTGCTTTTTAAACGTAATTTACTATTTAATGCATTTATTATATAAAAAGTATAGATGTACTGAAGTAAGTATAAATTATTTAGTTTTGGAAAAAGACAACTATGATCAGAATTAGAGTTGGAGCTGTACCGTGTGCAAGGCTAAATGAATACTCTAACAGTGTTAGGCAGTTACAGGTCAGAGCCTGTTATGTTTTCAAGACTTGGTTTTACAAATCTATACTGCCCTTGCAGTCAGACAGAGGTCTTATGTCTGCTAATCTCAGCTGCACTTAAGAGCAACATTAAGGTATTTCTAGGAAGTGACTTCAGGTTATCTTATCTGCCTAGTATGGTATGTGAGACTGTGCAGCTCAGGGCAGTTCACAAATAGATGTTTCCTGAGTCCAAAGCACACAACATTCTTGAGTTATTTATTCCTTTTGAGAGTAGGGGCAGGTTCCACCCTGCCAGGGGTGTGCCAAGGGTTGAATGGCGTGGTAGCTGGCAAAGCTGATCTTGAGGGTCTCCTTAAAAGCCTGAGCAACTGGGGATCCAACCAAATTTCCTTCCAGGCAGTTATCCTCTCTTAGACAGTAGTGGCAGATGTTTGGTGAAGAATGCAAGACACACAGAAATTGTTGAGATCCTTCTTATAGAATACCGTCACAATTTTTCTAATTTTTCTTTCAAGTCTGCTTCAACTTTTGGCATCTATAAATTCTGTCACAATGGCTTTCACAAGTTAATGATGCCCTGCAGAATCAAAATTTTGTTGCTCTTTCAAAACTTGTTATCTGCTAATCTTAATGAGTGCCTCACAATTTTTGTTTGTTAAAAAGAATGGTAAATATTTCATATTCATTTTTCCATGCCATTCAGGATTTTATAGATCTCTATCAGATGTTTTCTGCCATTTCTTTTCTGGAATCAGAATATATGGAAATGGCCCTTATTCTCATCCTTCTTTCTGCTTTTCTCTAGTTCTGCTATAACCTGTTTGAAACTGGAAAAAAATACTAAAGATAGGGTGTAACAGTTTTCCAGTGGAATAATGGTATTTTCTCTTTTGTTCCTTGTTCCTTTCCTGATCATTTCCAATATCTTATTTGGTTTTTGATCACTGTTTAACACTAAGCTGGTACCTTCAGGGAACAATTCATATCTCCAAGTTGTATTCTGACTTGAGAGCAAATTCAGAGTACATCCATTGTGTACTTTCAGATAGGGCTATTTTTTCCAGTGTCGGTATAACATTGCTAAGCATCATGCTTAGGCATAAACAGACTCTGCACAAAGTATGTAATTGTATTTTTGCCTGCTAACTTATCTTAAAGAAAAAAAAAGAAAAAAGAAAAAGAGAGAGAGATAGAAAGGAGTTCTATGGAAATATCCATAAGGTTCAGAAATAGTACTGTAAAGAGAGATTTCAATATTATTGTATCAGTATGTAAAAAATGTGTTTCTAGAAAAAAAAATGCTTGTGAAATTAACAGGTTAACCTTATATATTTTCTATAATGTATGGACTTAACATAGCCTGGCATTGGTCTAGGTTATATGGAAAGAGTAATTGCCTAATGTACTACATTTTCACATGAAATAAGTACAAATAAGTACAGAAAGCATTTGGAGGAACTGAAGTGCATCAATAATATCATTTAAAACAGTATTCTCAAAACTTACATGCTGAAGTTTCAGCGGCCCCTTCTCCTGCTCCCAAGTCAAGATGGCAGGGAAAGGGACAGAGAAGTAACTGGCTGCAGAAATAAGGATTCACTCTCTTGCTCTGGAAGCTGCCAACATTTAAAGTAGTTAATTTTCCCTGGCTCTTTACATGCCTTTTTCCATGAACCCATCACCACTTTTGGGGTTCTGGCCTGCCAATCCTGAACAGCTTGAATTTGGAAGCAGTGTGGGTGAGTGGATGGTAGAGAAGAGCAGGTGTAATTTCAGAATTGTGGGGCTTAGTTGTGATTTTTTTAGTGTTGGTTTTAACTGCCTTACTTATAGAATAACATGAAAGAATCTATGTATATAATTTTTAGTTATTCTACAGCCCTTTTGCATATTTCTCTAATACCCACACTAGTCTTATTATCCTAGTAAGAAACAAAAAATAAAGCTACTTAATGTGTATTGTATACACATAATGAAGTTTACAGTAAAAAATATCTATGGAACACCATATTAAGCACAATTCATGAGACTCCTTTCCACTATGGATTTCATTTCCCAGCTTTCAGTCTATGAAAGATTAGTACCCTGATCTATGGCTAGGGACTTGACTAACTGATCTTCCAAGGTTATTCCAGTCCCATGTCTCGATGAGTCTCTGCTGTACTTATTTAATTATGTATGGCCAGTTCTTGCTTAGTGTTCTGGAGTAAGGCTCTTTTAAGCCTTCCAATTGTTCTTCTGTTCTCATTAAAATTTGTGCTTAGTTTATGCATGTACACAACCCATATAAGTCAGAGAACCAAGTTCCAGTTCTCAATCTGGAGCAGTCTCTTTCCTTTCTTTCATGCCTGGAGGCTAACAGAAGCTGTTGTCCAACGTATAGAGTTTTTTTTTTTATTATTTTTTTCTGTTTTGTTCCCTGTTGAAAACACCATCCTGCACATCAGTGCACATCAGGGTTAAATATAAAACCAGAAAACCGCAATATTTCTTCCATCAAACCTTATTACAAAAAAAAAAAAAAAGTGTTGTTGAGTCTCTTCATCATAAAGATAGGCATTCTAAATAATACAGTACGAAGCTATCCAATTCTTATAATGATGTGTCTGCATCAACCTTTAAACCTGAATCCACTGAATATATTTTGAGCTCTGATGTCTGTTTTTTTTTTCCCCTTAATTCTGTCTTTTGAACACCTTTCAAGAAAATGCACAAAAGTTATATCATGGCATAGAGACCTTGGATTTCAACAAAAGTAAAATACACTTTTAACATAGTTGATGTTGATATCTATGAGCTAAAAAGGGAGTTATGTAACTGACAGCAAATGAAGGGAACAAGAACAAGGAAAGGACCGTGAGCAGTCTTTAGGAAAGTGAAACTGAAGTATCATATCCTTTCATTTAGAAAAGACTCCTTCTATTAAATATAATTATTTTTTCCTGCAACTTTTGATGAAGATGAGGTTGCTAGGAAACTCATCCTGTTTTCAGCTGTGCCTGCATATATATGGTGTAAGCTGATGAAAGCTCCTGTACTGATATAACAACAGCTACAGAGTAGTTTTGATGTTTGTTCATGACTAACGTAAGGAAAAATGTTGTTACAAAAAGGACAAAGCTCAGTGACCACTCAGTGACTACATGTTCTTTCTCTCTGGGTAACATCTGGTGCAAAATGTGAGGAATTAGCTTTATGCCACCTTTGTAAATCCCTGATTCCTTTCCAGTAGAGCTGGATGAAATTCTTGACAACGGACTAACATATCAGGTATTTACATAGTACCACTCAAGATTGTATTGGAACCTTGAAGCCATGTCTATGGCTCTTATGGTGTAACTTCCTCTGCCATTAACAATAGGACAGAAGTGATGATATGTGAATATTCTCTATGTTACAGGTTCTAAAGGAAACAGTCTTTGATAGCAGTACCTGAGTACATGTTTACATGTCAGTGGGCATATACTGCTTGTGTAAATGCTACTGAGACTGTAATATTCACTATGTATATCCACGCAGTATTTTAGCAGGAACTCACTGGGTTATGATAGCTACCTCATATTCTTTGTTTCTTAACACCACTGACCATACAAGGTTATGTATTGCCTCCAACACAGCATCTTCACACAAATAGTAGGATCTACCCCAGCTTATTTAATATAAAAAAAGGTCTCTCAATTCCATACTAAAATTCCTGCATAGCTATGCTGCCTTTTGCTACTGCACAGGTGTCAAAATTTGGCATATGAGCAGATTTCATGCATCCAGTCCTGTCACAAGAAATCAGTTATAGGGGAAAAGACCCAAACAATGTGCTGATTCCTGTTGTATTGTTGGCAATGGTGGGAACACAGACAATCCTGACACTGAAGCTATCTCCCTCTTCTCAGGGGATGCACAAGATCATAGCTTGAGACTAGGCCAGTCTCCCCTTAGTTGATCAGGGAAGACCAACACTGACTGATGACACTACACTTTCTTCCACATGTGGCATGAAAGACTGACTGTATGAGGAGAATCACCTTCAACAGGGGACTTTCTTCAGAACCTTCCAGCCTATGTAACCCTCCCTCACAGGGTCACTTTTGTTTGGTTCTTTTTCATCATGAGCAAAGAGACTCTGCAAGCAGAATGTAAGCAATTTAAGAATAAACTTTATTTATTTATTTATTTATTTATTTGCAATTTACTGATTAATACACATGGTAGTATAATATATTAGGTAGTAGATTATATAAATAATAGTAGTATGGTATGAGCTATGTACCTTAAATTATAAGAAAAAACTGTGAAAATCACCATCCTAAGTGCAGACCCCTTTCACTTAACCTAACACAACCACAGGCACTGAGCCTGTCTTCTATGATGGGACGATGAGATACTAGCTGATTCTGCAAAATGCCTTTGTAATCATGTTTCTGACCATAGTTAGAAACACTGTTGCCTTCCTCTGTTCCATTTACTGTTTCCATCCCTTCAGCATTTCGGAACCAAGGGTGAAAGCCCCACAGCAGTCTAAGTCAACAAGAGCATATGTCTCCCAAGTTCCAGGCAGACTTAGTAGGAGGCTTTCTGCGGAATAAAGTTCTCCTTTTATAAAAATTAAGTCTGTATTTATGGCAGATGCCCTAGAACCCACCTTCCAGAAGGCCTACCTCTACTGGAGTTATAGCTTATGTTACCAGTACTTTAATTCACTGTGGCCCCTGGACAAAATTTACAGGAGGCTGTAATGATGTGTCAGGGAGCCTGGGAATCCATAGAGATACAAAAGCATCATGTTGCTTCAACATTTCCAATGTGTTTATCCAACCAGGATAAAGAGG
This sequence comes from Apteryx rowi, assembly GCF_003343035.1. Taxonomy (NCBI): domain Eukaryota; kingdom Metazoa; phylum Chordata; class Aves; order Apterygiformes; family Apterygidae; genus Apteryx; species Apteryx rowi. Next base: position 192,838 of record NW_020450052.1, read on the forward strand.
ACACTGGTCCCACAACAAACAATATCTCACTCAAAGTTTCAGCTTCACTTGGGTCTAAAGTCACATTCAAGGCAGAAGTTTTTCCCTGAGTATATATAAAAGGCACCATATATAGTAAATTCAGGTGTGATGTGGAGCTGCAAATCAACAAAGAAAGAAACCATATCTACATGATATGCCACTGGCTATTCTCAGTTAGACAATTTACAGGCTGAGTGGAGAAGTTTTTTTCACAGAAGGCTTGCCTGAGGTTGGCTTCTCCCTAATAGAAATGTTTGGAGAGGTGAAGAAAGCAACTGTCACTCCTTGCTTGAAACTGGAGACAGAGAAGAGAGAATAGCAAAACAACAGAAGTTATCAGATTCAGATAGTGAAAACAACACAGACCCGACACAACAATATAAATGTAAGGGGGCCTCACAATTCAAAAGTAAATGGTTATGTGAGCAACTCTATCTGCAAAGGCAAGAGGACATAATCCCTCACTAAAGACCTCTATCAATCCCACTTGATGAGGTAACAGCACCCCCATTTCTGTCCCTGTGCCTGGAACTTGCCTTACGTGATGAAGCAAACTTTGCCATTTTATTCAGGATTCAAAGGATCCTCTTTCCCTCTTGACCAGAGTGATCATGCCAAGCCTGAACTGTGTGCTGGGAGTGGATCCATGGACTGAAGGGCGCATGGGAGTGGACCGAACACCTCCTGGAGCTGTACAGGCAGTGTAACCCTGTAGCCCTGTAATGCAGTATCACCATTACCAGTAACAGGCCATAAGCTTTGTACTGAGTTTGCAGGAGCTCAGGCCTGAGGCTCATCAGGCTGCTCTGTCTGAACTTTTCTTGACCTGCCTGCAGCTTTGTTTTACTTGGTTTAGCTGTGACAGCAATTTCTCTAATTGACCAGAGGTCTATGGCTACTTTGTTTTACTTTTCTTTGCTTCTATGTGGTACAACCATGGTTTTGTATAGAGCAGTAACAACCAGTTATTCTGGGTATTACCCTAACGTAATGACATAGTGTAGAGAAGTGCAGGCCTGGTGTGACTGCAGAGAAGTGGAGACGCAGGATGCGGCGTACAGGAGTGCAGGCATGGGGTGGTAAGAGATGGGGCACAGGCTTGGCACTGGGACGCATGGCTATAAACAGCTCACCAACGGTCAGTTGAGGGAATGCAGGCCTGGAGCTGGACAAAACTGGTTTTAGGGGCAACAAAGAGAACAAAGAAATTGTATCTAGCACATGTAAAGGGACCACATATAATAAAATTGACTGTAACAGGGTGCTGCAGACCAATGAAGAAAAGAGAAAGGCGTAATGCACGTTAGCAAACACAATAATGACCCTGAGCGGATCCTGGAGAAGGAAGAAGAAACCATAAACATGAACATCATATTCCTCCCAGTGAAGGACTCCAGATGCTGGCAACTGACTATAACTCCCCGCACCCCATCGAAATGAAACCACCAACTTTAGGGCCCAGAGTAGCAGGGAAAGGTTGAGCATAATATGGAGAAAAGGGGTAGAATCTAAGAAGTGTGTGTCACATTTTTAACTGTATTATTATTATTATTATTATTGCAACTTTTTCTGTATATAAGTATTCTAACTGCATTATTATTCTTTCTTTTTCTGTAATAATCATATCTAGACTAATGATGATTCTTGAATTAGACTATTAAGATTTCCATTATACTAACCATAAATTCTGGGCTTTACTTACACATACATATATATAGGGTATGCTTCCTTTTTGTCTATAAACAAGATTTTGAGTGTAACAGTGGATGAATCATTACATCCCTTTGCAGACCTGCCATATGAGCGTCCAACAGCAAAGGAGTCCTGGGGAAATGATGCACGAAGTCTTTTACTTCACAAGTGCTTCATCATGTGGTGCCGATTGTGACATGCTTGTAGCTGCCACTCCTGTCACTGCTATTCCCCAAAGAGAGCATAGGACTCTCTTATTTTAGAAGAGTCAGCGCTGAGGACAGAGAAGAGAGAGATGCTTTTGGGTCTCTCACCTCAGTGCACCCTGTTAAATCCTGTTCGTCCCTGCCTGTTGACTGCTAGAAGCTGTCCACTGTACCAGACAGCAGGCATCCCCTTCGTAGAGCAGGTCAGGAGGAGACAGATCTGGTGTAGCTGTCCATACTGCACGTGGGGTTGGGATTTGAGCCTGCACTCGTCTTCCAGACTTCCTTGCCAAAAAGACAGCTTGCATACACCAGAACAGAGCTGTAGTATGCATCACCGTGTAGGCAGTGTGGATGGTGTGTAAATTAAGACTTGAGTACTAAATGAGAAGCGTTATAGTGTGACCATGAGACACATCCTCTGCCACCAGGGAATTCCCAATTAACTTGCTTCAACAGGCCCTACAAAAGAGCTATATATAGCCTATGGATTTTATCCTAATTAGAGGTGTCTCCACTGTTCCTGGAACTAACGGTATACCTGCTGAACATGAACTGGGACTTGGATGTTAAAACTGTACCAATAAATTTACATCTGTAAAGTGCGTATCAGCTGTTGGTATAGGGAGACACCTTTCACAGTACATTCTTACTGGTTTGGACAAAGTTATTCTTTATATAGAGTTGGTACAAGCTAGAGGCTGATTTCTCTGACATATATCCAAAGTCTGCTTTTCTCTCCTCTAACATTCAATCAGCACTTCAGCAGGAAGGGCACAGAGATGCAGGTAGTTCAAGCAGGACTCTCAGAAGGTGTGAGAGTTGCTATAAATGAAGTCCATTTCCAATGGTGAAAATGTCACAGATCTGAAGTGGTTTTTTTTGTTGTTTTTTATAGGAATTAAAAGTCACATATATGTTCTGTTCCTTCTGACAGTTCTTGTTGTTTTTTTTCTTTTTCCTCCCAAAGGAACAGCAAGTGTTCTGATCTTTTGTACAAGAATTTCAGAAGCAAAGAACTGATGTTCATAAAATGCTCAGCTGATGCTCTCTGAGAATGCAATTTGTTTAAATGTGCCCCTACTATGGGCATCCGTCCCCGCAAGAAAAGCAGCTGTAAGCACCACTTCATTTTTTGAAGGCTAGCTTTATATATGAACAAGAGATGGAGGTTAAAAAAAAATAAAAAAAGAAATAAAGGAAACACACAAACACTGAGCAAGGGGAGAGAAAAGAAGAAGGGCTGGGAACCAGAATAACCTCTCTTTCTTCAAGTAACTGTAAGAGGCGTATTTTATTTGACCAGAATAGTGAAATATATAAACAGCTGCTGCAATTACTGTAAGTGGGTATGAGCAAGTAGGCAGATGCAGCAATGATAATAAGTACTGTGACAGTATCTTTTGTGAGTACAAAGCTCCTTATCCTGCTGCCAACCATGCTACCGCATTCTTCTGTCCTTCTTAACCATTGTATCATCTTGGAAGGTTGCTAACAATGTCTGGTTTTGACCTTCACCTAGATATTGTCCTATTTGTTTAATGACATCAGCAGTTGTTTAAATCACTCAATATTTTTTTCTGCACAGAATAACCTTGACTGCAAGAATCAGAACTCTTGCAGCTTTCTTAACAAAGCTGGAAGAGTGTATATTTTTTAAAGAAGTTAATACCTTTCCCCATATAATGGAAATAACATATATATATTTTTTCTTAACGTTCTGGATCCTGTCAGCAGCACCCATTCTACCATGAACTGCTTTTAAATTCCCCATTCCTAGATCATTCTCTGCTCAGTTCAGACCCTCATCTGCTCTCTGCCTATTATCTTAGGCTTAGATGCACAAGAGTTTTTAGGCATTTCGCTTCTATAGCTGTCAGTCGGAGCTGGTCATCTAAGAAGATCCAAAATACTTTAAATCTAGTTTGCAGCAATTCACATCAATTTGATGAACTGAATGAAATCTCCATCTCCATGAAGTTAGTGCTTCACTACATTCATTTCCACCTACTCTTAAACAGTATTTCCAGAAATATTCACGTGTTCCAAAAGTTCACCACTGAAAAGGCTGATTAGCTAATATTTGGTCAATATTTCAGGAAAGTGTAGCAGTTAATAATCAGCAGAGAGTAGTGGGATGGGAAATATGGAAAATCCTGTGAATATAATTTATCACATCTTTATTATTGATAGTTTTCAATATTTATACTAACATCTTCTTTATCTGGAATTAAATTATTATTTAGCAACCTGTCAGTCATCCTACAGTTTCCTGCCATTCAAGAGATATAATTTTATTACTTATTTAGATTCTAGCCATAGGTAGCAAGAAGGTTTTTCAATTGGGTGCATATTAAATTTGAAAAAAAACCAAATTAACTCCATTTTTAAGCCCTGCAGAAAGCAGGTACGTTTCTTCATTGTGGCCTACAATATTTTCTGTTATTTCTAGGTGCTCTATACTCAAGTATTAAAAATGTCTTCAGGAGGATGCTGAAGCTTTGTTGCTTCATTGTTTAGGACACTCACTACTGATGTCCTGGAATTCTTGCAGTTAAGCCTAGTTTGACCTATGTTCCTGTTTATTGGTTGGGTGAATAAAATTGTCAGGGTCAGGTTCCCATTGAGATTACTTCCACTCAGATTTTTCTTTTTCTAAAGATTTGAGAAATTCCATAGGAATGTGTTATTTCTATGAATATACTTGCCAATAAACTGCTTATCCAAGTTATTTTTGGAAAGTGACTGAAAGAAGGAAAAGATCAATAGAACTAAAGCTCTTTAGTAACTGGGATGTATATTTATAGGAAATTGTTTGTAGTATTAACCATATTTATTAATAATAGTTTCTGCATTCACAACACTGTTCATTAAAAGAAAGTAAAGAGTTTTATGTAATTATTCAGCGTTACTGCAGACCATCTGCTGAAGTACCAGGAACAACTGAGTAAATCAGGTACTTGCATTTGTGACTGGGACAGAAGCAGAGGCAGGGTCAGCTCAGATTTCTGAGTCACACTTCCTTGCTCCACAGGGCAGGAGACACTCATTATAAGCCATTCTGTCTCCAATCAATGTGCTCCTTTACAAGTTCCATCGATGTCTCCATCCATTTACTCTGGTATGTGGAGGAACAATGGCTTGTTTCTGTTTGTCAGCAAATCCTTTGTCAAAAAGGAACACCTTGATAAAATGAGCGTGATAAAGATTTGCTTGAGAAATCAGTTTAATTGGTCATGAATGAGCACAGATCCTTGCAATCAGAAATTTATGCTTTTATACTTTTGTTCACAGTTCTGACCTGACTTCTTGCCTGAGTAAGGGTAATTATCAAGAGTACAAAAAAGTTCAAATGCATTCATTTTTTCTGGAAAATCAAACCATGAGGATCAGTCTTGCCAAATCAATAATGAGACAGACTTTTGTCCCATTGTCTGCAAAGGGGCCTTTTATTTTCTTACAAGATCTGTGTAATTCTCAAAGGCTGCCTCTTTGCGTTACTTTTTCTTGCTGTTCATAAGTACAGGCTAGACAGCATTTAGGGCATAGATCAGGTTGTATTATAAGGGATTTCTTCCACTTTGAGCAATGCAAGATAAGATATATTGAATCACAGAAAAAATATTGTTAAAATAATATTAAGGGTACAAATGCAAACAACAAAAACCAAGGATGTGGAGAGATTTCCCCTCACCTCCCCCTCCATCATTCTTGATACACTATGTTCTAAAGATTCTACACTCTTTAGGCACCCAATGAGTTATTTCCTGTGCTAGATGGTTACTATTATCATTTCTGGGAAGAAGTAAGGGACTGAAATTATTTCATAGTATCACAGAAACGTTGGTTGGAATTTCCTCCTTGAATCTTGACTATTGCCAGCACTGCATAGGGACAGCTGTGGCTTTGTCTATCAGTCTTGAAAACATCCAGAGATTTTGCAGCCATTGTGGGCAATTTGTTCCAGTGCTGTGCTACCCTTTCCAAGTGAACCCCCCACCTCCTGTCTGTGTCTGATCTTAACTTTCCAAGCTGCAGTTTGTCACCATTGATTATATTGTCTGATTATATTGTTGGGCAGTACTGAAAAAAGTTTGGCTCTGTGATCTTTGCAACAACCCTAGAAATAGTTATAGGCAGCTATTAGATTTCCTCTTTGCCTATTTTTCAATTTTGAATTTGAATTATTTCTGTCAAAAGACAGGAATTTTTATTTTGTTTCCATATTGTCAAAATAATGTTTATCCATTTTGAAACTGACCTCAATGTTAAAAAAATAAATAGCCAAAACCTGAAATTCTCCAAATCTGTCCATTTCACCCTATTTTCCATTCAGTCACTGAACCAACTCTCCCCCTGCAAATTGTCATTAGTCATTGCTCTTGCTATGTTACTGAGTGATTTCTTCCTTTTTGCTTAGTGTCTTGGTTTCCACATATATAAATCAAAATAAATGGAACCTTTGCCTAGGGATTTTTAATTCCTACTTCACATAGAATGTAAACAGAATGTTTCGATAATCCTAAGATCATAAAACAGATCCAAGGTAGCTGTTACTGAAAGGAAGTGGCTAAAAGAGATAATAAAAGCTAACATTACTGCTGGACACTGACTTTTGCCTGCCTTCTTGGCAGCAGTCATGGAATGGGGGATCTTGAAAGCAGTGGGAAAGTCTCCGCGCCCTCAGCTTTCCCTTCCACAGCTTCTCTCCCTGCTCTTGTGCAAGGAGCTACAGGCAGGGATGCAGTCCAACTAACTCAGGCCTTCATCTTGCACCTGGTGAAGCAACTGTTTTAAAGTAAAAGCTCATGGTCCTATTTATCAGTGGAAGAAGAACTGCTTATTTCAGGAGAAAGAATCTCCCCCGGATACATACCCCTCTCTTTTGACTGTACTGTCTGTCCCTCCCTTTAGACAGTATTGCCAGGGCAGGTAGTCTCTCAAAAGCACTCTACACAGCTGTCTGGAAGCTACTTAGGCTATGAAAATGTCTGCCCTAGTAGCAGAGAGTGAACAGGATCTGTCAGAATACAAGGATGAATGAGGAAACAGCAAAAGTTTGTAGTATTAGATACATTAGATACATACTCTCTTTTGTTAGGCAGAACAAGTAAAGAATTCCTGAAAATTTTATCATGACTTTTTCCAGAAAAACCTGAATTAATGTTGGTAAACAAATAATAGTCGCGAAGAATAAACCAATTATGATAATTTAGTTTGGGAATCCCATGTATTTAATGTTTTCAAAACCTTCCTTATGCCTGACAAGCTTTAGAGTACACGACAATGTGGAGCATTGATAGTGGGGGATATTAAAAAGTGGATTCCAAAACAAGGTGGCCTTCAAAAATGTAGTTCTTTGAAGAGTATGTTTGAGTGGTGTCTTCATTAAAGAGAATTCATAAAGGAGCAGTTTAAAAATGGCTGAAGTTCATACAAGGGCCTAGTAACAAGGAGGAGAAAGAATTTTTGTTAAAAGCCAAGATCTAGGATGACTATATCTTATTGAAGCTGAATATTTAATATTCTTCCATTTATTTTGTTTTATTTCTGGTAAAAACTTAAGAAATCTAATATTTTAATAACATGTCAGGTAAGTCCCAAGTCATAAAGAGCTAAAATTTGTGCTTGCTTATTTTTATTTATTGTGAAACAGTTGAGCCTATTCTTGAAAAAAGATGTAAACCACACTGTAGCAAGTTATAAACTTCTGAAAAAACAGATAATTTAAAGCAAAATAACTGTGGGAGATAAGACCTATGTAAATGTTTTAGCTGTAATACAGCATCTATAGCACAGTGTTGATATCTGTAGGGATCAGAACAGAAAATATGAAGTGTGAACGGAAACCTTTGGGACTTGTAAAACAACATGAAAATATGCTGATGTTATAAATAACATTGTAGTGTTATAGTTTACCTTTACTGGCTTGAAAGAGTACCCCAGAGATTGGAACAAAAGACAAATCAAAAGAGGTGGCCTCTTTTCCAAAATCTGTCATGCTGTTATATTAGAAAGCACAATACTTAAAAAGACCTTCATCAAATATGGGTTTGAATCCAGAAGGGTGCACTTAGATAGTGGAAGAGTTGAGGCTATGGAATAAATGACTGTGTTGACAAATTAAGAGGAAAGAATCTAAATAAACTCCATGTTTGCAAAAATCTGCAAGAATTCTTTGCAGAAGTTTTGCTCCTAATCTTTTTATCATGTTGAAAATGCATTTGTGATTCTCCTGGCATCATTATCACTCCCTCCTCTAAAAAAAAAAAAAAAAAAAAAAAAAAGTGTTATGCAATGAACAAGTAAATCTCCAGAAACTCTGAGCATCAGTAATACTAGAGAGCATGGGTAAGAAATAATTGACCTCCAGTACCATTATTTGCTCAGTTTCTCTAGGGATCAGCATGTTTTTCCTCCTGCTCCCCATATATGAGTGCATCCCCTTTTTGTCCTTGCTATTTCCTAGCATTTATCTGTGCATACACCCCAGAGCACAAAGCAGGGCTGGAACTTCCCTGTATACTCTTATGAAAAAATGTAGAGATTTAGTTAAAAAAACTTTTTTTTTCAGTCTTCTAGGCAGTGTACTGACAGTAGTCAATGGGAAAAAGTTTTCAAGACAGCAGTATCACAGAATCACAGAATCGCTGAGGTTGGAAGGGACCTCTGGAGATCATCTAGTCCAACCCCCCTGCTCAAGCAGGGTCACCTAGAGCAGGTTGCACAGGATCGCATCCAGGCAGGTTTTGAATATCTCCAGAGAAGGAGACTCCACCACCTCTCGGGGCAACCTGTTCCAGTGCTCTGTCACCCTCACAGTGAAAAAGTTTTTCCTCATGTTCAGATGGAAGTGTCTGTGTTTCAGTTTGTGCCCATTGCCTCGCGTCCTGTCGCTGGGCACCACT